>NC_045456.1:4170894-4228508 GCF_002776525.5 Piliocolobus tephrosceles
ACACACACACATATACATACACACACACACACATGCACGTTCAGCAAAGGCAGGTTGGAGAGCAAACTGTTTCATTCTGACTGGTTGCGGTGCCATGTATCTTCTGCTTCTACTATCAAAATCCCACTTTCCACTTTCTCCATCCTCTGCTGTGGCCCGGGAGGCTGACCTGTATGAACTGCATCAACAGAGCCAGTTTTTCTAGAGCTGTGATCAGCAAACTTTTTCTGTAAAGCTTCAGACAGTACATATTATAGGCTTTGTAGGCCATATGGTCCCTGTGTCACAACTGCTGGACTCTGCCACTGTAGCGACAGTAGCGACTAAGTGGCCACAGGTAATATGTAAACAAAATGGGCATGGCTGTGTTCCAATAAAACTTTATTTATTAAACAGCAGCTGGTTGAATTTGGTCCATGGGCCAAATCCAGTTTGCTGATCTCAGCCCTAGATTAACATTTACAGCTGGGCAAGGTGGTTCATGTCACCTGTAATCCCAGCACCTTGGGAGGCCAAGGTGGGTGGATGACTTGAGGTCAGGAGTTCGAGACCAGCCTGGCCAATGTGGTGAAACTCCCATCTCTACTAAAAATACAAAAATAGCCAGGCATGGTGGCATGTGCCTATGATCCCAGCTACTTGGGAGGCTGAGGCAGGAGAATCGCTTGAACCCAGGAGGCGGAGGTTGCAGTGAGCCAAGATCATGCCATTGCACTCCAGCCTGGGTGACAGAGTGAGACTCTGTCTCAAAAACAAACAAACAAACAAAAACCCTTCCAATCTTAGTCCTCTTCTAGGGGTTACCACAATAGTCAGTTTTGTGGGCATTTTTCATGCCTGTTATTCTATGTGTTCACATAAAAGTGTGTGTGTGTGTTTAAGAGAGAGTGAATTCAGTGATTCTCATCATTGGCTTTACATTAGAATCACCTGGGAGCTTTCAAAGCCCTTATACCTGAGTCCTGTGTATGATTCGAATGTAATTGTCCAGGGCCCTGCCCGGACATTGGGAGTTTTTAAAAGTCCACAGTGGATTCTAATGCACCCATGAATGTAAAGACATACATCATCTTATTTTTTTCTCTCTACATAAGTGATAATGGCAATTATTGTTTGGCAAACTTTTTTTTCCCACTTACAAATATTTCTTAGAGATCATTCCATGCCAGCACATACACATCTTCCTCATTCTTTTAAATGCTACATTGTTTACCAGAGTATGGGGCCATCTTCATTTAGATAAGCATTCTAATACTAATGAGCATTTCCTTGTCTTCTAGAGTTTCATCCTTACAAATAATGCTGTAATAAACATCCTCCCACATGTTTCTTTGAGCATGCATGTGAGTGTTTTTCTTTTTTGAGACAGGGTCTTGCTTTGTCACCCAGGCTGGAGTGCAGTGGCACCATTATGGGTCATAGGAGCCTCGACCTCCCAGGCTCAAGCAATCCTCCCACCTCAGCCTCCCGAATAGCTGGGACCACAGGTGTGAGCCACCATACCTGGCTAATTTTTGTATTTTTTTGTAGAGAGGGGTCTCACTATGTTGCCCAGGCTGGGAGTGTTTCTTTAGGGTCTATATCAGCAAGTGGAATTGCTGGGTCAATGGGTTTGCATATTTTGGATTTTATTGCTATTGCTGTATTACCTTCAAAATAGCAGTGCAGGCTCACAATCTCATCACTCCAATCCTGATATCCAAAAATTTCTGAAAGTTTAAAGAATTTTGCTGATTCATTTGGTGGTAAAATCCAATTTATTCTGAATCCATCTGGTTCTAAAACCTTACCTGAACTGACATGAGCCTATTGAAAGTGTTTAATAGTCTTAGAGTTGCTATAGAAAGTATTCATTGGATTGGAGTTTTAAAGGTGCTATACAGACCCTGTTGTGGGTGTTATGCAACATATGGTGGGCACATTGCACTGCCTTTCTAGAATTAGAAGTGTTGTGAACTCTGAAACACAGCTGGTCCTACAGATTTCAAATAAGGGTCTGTGGACTGCCTCCCAGTTTACACTCCCAACCGTGGTACCTGAAAGCACCTTTCACAGCCCCTGATGTCATACTTCTTAAGTTTTGTCAGTCTGATGGGTGAAGAGTAGTAATCTCACAGTTATTTACTTTGCATTTCCCCGTTCCTAATGATTTTGTGCAAATTTTCCTAGGTAATTGATCATTTATGTTTCAACTTTTGTGTATTGCCTACTTAAATCCTTTGCTCATTTTTCTTTTGGGTGTCTTTTTCTTATGAATTTTTAAGAGTTCTTTATATATGCAGTATATTTTTTACCTGTCACATATGTTGCGTATATTTTATTCCAATCATGTCTCTAAGCCTTGTCTATGTTGTTTTTTGTTTTACAGATATTCTTATTTTTTTAAATCTCTGTCTTCTCTGAGACAGGGTCTCGCTCTGTCGCTCAGGCTGGAGTGCAGTGGTGTGATCATGGCTCACTGCCGCCTTGCACTCCTGGGTTCAAGAAATCTACCTGCCTCAGCCTCCTGAGTAGCTGGGGCTACAGGCATGCATTATATGCCCAGCTAATTAATTTTTTTTTTTTTTTTTTGTAAAGATGCCATCCCACTATGTAGCCCAGGCTGGTCTTGAACTCTTGGGCTCAAGCAATCCTTCCACCTCGGCCTCCCAACGTGCTGGGATTATAGGAGTGAGCCACTGTGCCTGGCCTTATTTTTAGTTTTGATGCAGTTACACTTATTAATCATTTCATCTTGAATCATGTCAATAATTAATGATTTTGTGGGGGGTTTTCTTGGTCTTAAGAAGGTCTTTCCTAACTCTGAGGTTATAAACAGATTCCATATTTTCTTCTAATATTTCTATATTTTTGTGTCTTTTACTCACCTGAAATTTATGTATGTGTGCATATGTGTGAGTGCATATGTGTTGGCTTGAATGGCATGATATGAAAATCCCAATTCCTCTCCTCAAATGGATAGCTAATTATGCCAGCCCATTTATTGCATAGACTATCCTTTCCCCACTGATTTGAACTACCACTGCTGTTATCTACTGTCATCCCTCCGTATAGGCTAGGGATTGGTTCCAGGACACCCTCCTCCCAACTGTGTATAACAAAATCCTCAAATACTTAAGTTCCATAGTCAGCCCTTGTAGACTAAGTCGGCCTTCTGTATTTGCAGGTGTTGCATCCCAAAAATACTTTTTTTTGAGACAGAGTCTCGCTCTCTCACCCAGGATGGAGTGCAATGGTGCAATCTGGGCTCACTGCAACCTCCGCCTTCCGGGTTCAAGCAATTCTCCCGCCTCAGCCTCATGAGTAGCTGGGATTACAGGCGCCCAACACACCCGGCTAATTTTTGTATTTTTGGTAGAGACAGAGTTTTGCCATGTTGGCCAGGCTGGTCTTGAACTCCTGACCTCAGGTGATCCGCCCACCTCAGCCTCCCAAAGTACTGGGATTACAGGCGTGAGCCACCACACCCAGCCCCAAGAATACTGTATTTTCGATCTTCCTTTGGTTGAAAAAAATTGTGTACAAGTAGACTCTCATAGTTCAAACTCACGTTGTTCAGGGGTTAACTGTATTTCTTTTATTTATTTAATTAACAAACACTTCAATTGCACTTGCTATGTGCTGGGTACCAGGCAAAGCACATCATCAATATTAACTCATTTAATCCTCACATAGAAATCCTATGAGGTGGGTACTCCGAGCATTTCCTCTTTACTTATGAAGAAGCAGGCACATGAGGGCCCATCTAGCAAGTGGTTGACCCAGGATTTGAACCAAGGATGTTTGCAACCATAGACCAGAACAGAGTTCCTGCCCCAAGTCTGACTTCTAGGTATCTACTCAAGGGGATGAAAACATACAGTCACTGAAAGGCTTGTACTTAATCTCCAAATATACATGAGTCTCTTTGTTAGGGGATCTGAATTCCTTTCTATTGCTCTATTATTTTTTGTGCAAATACTGTACTATTTTTAATTCTCATAGCTATATAGCATGCTCTTCTATCTGGTAGAAGAAGACATTCCCTTATTGCTGTTTTTTTAAACAATGTCATGCCTATTCCAGTGCATTCTTATTTCTATGTGAATTTTAGAATCATCCTATGAAGGTCTGAAAAATCCTCTTGTGCTGGGCACGGTGGTTCATGCCTGTAATCCCACACTTTGGGAGGCTGAGGTGGGAGGATCGCTTAAGCTGGGAATTTTGAGACCAGCCTGGGTAACATGGCGAAACCCCATCTCTACAAAAAGTACAAAAATTAGCAGGGCATGATGGCACATGCATGTGGTCTCAGCTACTTGGGAGGCTGACGCAGGAGGATTGCTTGAGCGCAGGAGGTTGATCCTGTAGTAAGCCATGACTGCATCACTGTTCTCCAGCCTGGGCATCAGAGTGAGACCCTGTCTAAAAAAAAAATTATCTTGCAATATATGGTTCAGTCAGGTTTCATCAATTTCTCTTCAGGAGCTGATACAATGCAGTAGTTCAAACACCAGCTCCTGAGCCAACTTCTTGGGTTCTATTCCCAGCTCTGATGCTTATTAGCTGTGTAACCTTAAATAAGATAGCTAATCTGTGTTCTAGCTTCTTCACAGGGCAAGAGGAGATAATAAGAGTGCTAGCTCTTTGGATTCTAGAGAGGATTATATTTAATCTTGAGAGGATTAAGTACTTACTTTGCTACTGCAAATACATGTCAATTACTTAGCTTTTTATTATTTTTTGCATTTCTTCTTAGATACATTCAAAGATATTTTATCATTTTTGTAGCTATTGAAAATGAGATTTTTTTCTATTACAACTTATAATTTTCATCACTAACATGTCTGTTCATTTTCAGTTGATTTGCCAGAAAATCATACTGTCAGCATATAGTCTGACAATGTTCTCCTCTTTTATTTGTATTTCATTTCTTTTTCTTGTCCTAATGCCTTGTCTAGGATTCTAGGACATTGTTGAACAGTAGTAATATTGTACTTGTCTTGTTCCTGACTTTGTATGACAGATACTGTTGGTTGACTCTTGGTTCGGCCATTTTGTGTTTCTTCTTTTGAAGAGAGCCTTGATTTTGTTCAGGTGTCAGACATCATCCCCCTCATTCCCCCCACCCTCCCCCCGCCCCAATTCTTGGGAAGAATCTTAATTTGAGCCAATCATGGCAATTCTGTTCTGCTTGCTATTGACTGGTTTATGAATGGGCCTGGAAGGCAGTTGTGATTAATGAGACATGATGGAACTGTCTGGGGACTTCTGGGAAAGTTTTCCTGACTTTTAATAAAATATTGGAGGTAAGGAGGTATTTTCCTTCCCAAGTCTAGCCTTTGGATGCTGTTGTATGAGGATAGGATTCTTAGAGCAAAGGGAATATCGATTGAGTAGTGAAGGAAGGTAGTTATAAACATCAGCTATGACTATGTGACTAGTATAGAAACAAGAACTGTAATTGTCATGAGTATTTCTTATTTTGTCGTGACTATGTTTGTGTGCATGAAATATCTTTGGTTTCTTCCCTTTCTTATCCCCTTATTATGTAACATACGATGTGCTGATTTTATATCATAGTATTTAGGTATTATTCACTTTACATCATAGTATTTAAGTTATGGGACGTCAAAGAGAAGGGTAAACATTAAAGACTTTACCTTCTTTTCTGGGGAAGGGGTTAGTGGGTTTTCAGTTGTATGAAGGATGGTTCTATCATGTTAGGTGGAATTATGACCTTGTTATTATCTCTATTTAGAGATTAAGTGTGGCTTAAGGAGATGCATATAAATGCCAGGTTCACAAGGGATGGACATGTGATGTTTAATTTTATGTGTGAACTTGCCTGAGCCATTTTGCCCAGCTATTTGGTCAAACAGTATGCTGAGTGCTTTTATAAGGGTGTTTTTGAGTGAGATTAACACTGGGATTGGTAGATTGAGTAAAGCACATTGCCCTTCATAAAGTGGGTGGGGCTCATCCAATCAGTTGAAGGCCTGAATAGAACAAAAGACTGATCTTCCTCAAGCAAGAAGGAATTCTGCCAGCATACTGCCTTCAAACTTGAACTTCAACATTGACTTTTCCCTGGGTCTCCAGCCTATTGGTCTACCCTTCAGGTTTTTGACTTGCCAGCCTCCATAATCACATTAATACATCTTAAATCTCTAAACTCTAAGCCTGTTTCTCACATTTGGTAGCCTTGCAACTCGACTAGTTATCACACCCCTCAGCTCCAGGATTCTCTTTTGTGTTTTAAGTTGATCTGTTTTGTCATGGTGTTTATCTTCTAAATGTCTTTCAAGGAGAAATGCCTTTAACTATGCTCTTAATTCCCAGAAGTACATGGTTGAATTACAGTCACACACCACATAATGACAATTCAGTCAATGAGAAAATGTATACAGGACAGCGGTCCCATAAGATTACAATGGAGCTGAAAAATTACTATCTCACAAATACTTACACTGTGTTACAGTTGCCTACGATCAGTACAGTAACATATGCTGGACAGGTTTATAGCCTAGGAGCAGTAGGCTATACCACATAGCCTACGTATGTAGTAGGCTATACCATCTAGGTTTGTATAAGTATACTCTATGATGTTTGCACAATGATGAAATTGTCTAACAAGGCATTTCTGAGAACATTGTCCATTGTTAGGTCCCACATGACTGTATTTAGAATTAGATCACAGTCATGGCCATCCAGGTAATCAAAGGTAGTTGAGTAAAATCAACCATTCATAGCAATCACAGGCCACAACTTTAAGTAAATATTCTAAGAAATGTAAGTTCCTATAAGAAGCGTTCATAGCTCCAAGTTTGGATTTTTGTTGTTTTCTTTTCTTTTTAAGGGCAACTTTATGATGTCAACATACAGCACAACTAAAGCTTAACTGAATTTTTATGGTTACTGATATAAACCGATTTGCTCACACCCATCTAAATAAAGGCTGATTGTTAATCTGGGGCTTTGCATCTTCAAAACAGTTTCTTATATTTTCTTTAAGATTTCTGTAAAAATTGTGAACTCTTTTATGAGAGATAATTTAAATAAAGTGCATACATCTTAAAGAGTACAGCTTGATGAACTTTTGTATATGTCTACACCTGTGGAACTACCGCTGAAATTAAGATATGGAAATTTCTAGCATCCCTGAAGCCTCTCTCATGCCTCTTGCCAGTCAACGCCACCCTCCCAGAAGTAACCACTGTTCTTATTTCTTTCACCATGGCTTACTTTTGCCTGTTTTTGAACTTCATATAAGTGGAATCATATAGTATGTGTTCTTTCTTGCTTGGCTTCTTTTATTTAACTTAATATCTATGAGATGTGTTCATGTTGTTGAATGTACTCTGCTTCTAACTTGATCTTGATTAAAATTAAAATCATTTTGGTTTATATTAACTTGGTTACTTATTTGTAAAATGGGATATATGACAGTTACCTCTCAGAGTTTGGGGAATAATCAAATTTATAGGCAGCTATATCCATATTAGTTTTATGGTTTGATAATAATAGGTAAGAAATATAACTGGAAGCACTAGTTACAGAACCACAGCCCATGGTGCTTCTCTGAGCAGAAAGCAAATGCTATCTTGGGAAGGCCTTTCTTCAGGTTACAGAGCATGTCCTTTGCCGACTTTGTTGCCCCCTTTTCTTAGAGAAAAAGCTCTTTGCATCATTTCTCCACCCAGAGTGCCACTGAGCCAAGCCAAAGACTATTGCTAACATTGAGTCAACTCATGAGGAAGACATTATTTTCCATAGATCTCTGTGATCTGTGTGGTTTGGATCTGCTGAAAGGGTAGGCTCCCCAAAGCCCCATTCATACATGTGAGCCTGCTCCACAGAGTCTTGGGAAAGCCATGCTCTATCTGAGTGATGTCCTTGGTTTCTGTCATCTGGACCTCCTCTCCAGCTGGAGGCGGAAGGATCCTCACTGCCAAGGAGCGCTCCATGCTGGCCACACATCTGAGACATCAAGGAGCTGAAGCATCTCCAGAAGGAATCTGCAATTCATTATGCTTCACAAGTTGCCGTCAGTGCAAGACCAGTTCTTTTAAGTCTCTGGATAAGGTGCAGCGTGCAACTTTGGCAGGCTTACCTAAGTCACACACCCGTGGGGGAGATGGAGAACACCAATGTCGCTTGGAAGAACCTCACTCTTTGCAGGAGGGGAAAGCATCACCAGCCAGGACATTTGGCAGTAGAGTCCTGCCCTCCTGGGCACAATCGCTCTATCTTTTAGTCATCTGCAGTATGGAAAGTTTGGCTGCCTATTGAGAGGGATGGAATGAATAATTTTCCTGTGCTCTGTTGAGCTGGGATAGGCTTCTGACATTTCTCTTACACCACAGAGTAGCATCTTCCTCTAATAAATCACAGGTTCTATTTTGCAAGCTGGGAGCTAGAAGTGGGAATTGTACAGGGAGAACTGGCCTTATGGGTAGATGGGCAGCCACCCAAAAGCATGGCAGAGGGGATAAGAGCCTAGACTCTAAAGTCAGGCTGCCTGCGTTCAAATCCTGGCTCTACCAGTTACTTGCTGAGCCCCCATCCCTGGGACTCAGTGTCCCTTAACATATCACATGGCTATACCCTCCAAGGTCTTGCCACCTTCCTGGGGCACTGACAAGGCAGCAGGGATCATGAGGCTGCTGTCCCCCCTTCCCTCAGGGCCTCATCATAGAACATTTCATCATATTCTATGACAACTAAAACTTATTTAGAAAAATTAATACCTACACAAAAGTAACAATAAGAACAGTACAACAAATACTTGTATACCATTCACCTGGATTTATGTATTGTTAACATTTTACCACATTTGCTTTCTCTCCCTCTTTCCCTCTCTCTCCATAACTTTAAATGAACCATTTGAGCACAAGTTGTAGACATGATAACCTTTCACCCCACCCTGAATACTTCAGCATGTGTCTCTTATGAACAAGGAAACTCTTATGAAAAAACAATATAATTATCAAGGTCAAGACATTCATCAGTGGTAGATACAATATTATTCTCTACATAGAGTCTCTATTCAAATTTTGTATCTCAAGGAACTAGAAAAGAAACAGACTAAGCCCAAAGTTAGCATAAGGAAGGAAATAACAAAGACCAGAGCAGAAATAAATGAAATACAGATTATAAAAACAACAGAAAAGATGAACAAAATTAAGAATTGGTATTAGCTAGGTGTGGTGGTGCATGCCTACAGTCCCAGCTACTTGGGAGGCTGAGGCAGGAGGATTGCTTGAACCTGGGAGGCGGAGGTTGCAGTGGGCCAAGATCATGCTACTGCACTCCAGCCTGGGCAACAGAGCCAGACTCTGTCTCTAAAAAAAAAATAAATAAAGAATTGGTTTTTTAAAAAGATAAACAAAATTGACAAACCTTTAGCTAGACTGAGAAAAAAGAGAAGACTCAAATAAATAAAATTATAAATGAGAGGAGACATTATAACTGATACAATTCTACACCAATAATTTTGATAACCTGAAAGAAATGGATAAATTTCTAGAAACATACAATCTACCCAGACTGAATCATAAAGAAATAGAAAATCTGACATACCAATAACTGGTAAGGAGATTGAATTAGTAATCTAAAACTTCTCAACAAAGAAAAGCCCAAGACCAGATGGCTTGACTGGTGAATTCTGCTAAACATTTAAGGAAGAATTCATACAAATTTGTTCTCATTATTCCAGAAAACTGAAGAGAAGAGAACACTTCCAAACTCACTTTATGAGGCATTATCCTGATACCAAAGTTGAAAAGGACATTATAGGAAAAAATAATAGGCCAATATCCCTGACAAACATCGGTGCAAAACTCTATAACAAAATATTAGCAAACTGAATTTAACAGCACATTAAAAGGATCATACAGTATGATCAAGTGGGATTTATGCCTGGGATACAAAAATGTTTCAACATATGCAAATCAGTAAATGTAAAACACCACAATTAACAGAATGAAGGATAAATATCATATGATCATTTAAATAGATGCAGAAAAAAGCATTTGACAAAATTCAACACCCTTTCATGATAAAGACTCTCAATAAATTAGGTATAGAAGGAATGTACTTCAATATAATAAAGGTCATATATGACAAGCCCACAACTAACATCATAACTCAAAGGTGAAAAGTTGAAAGCTTTTACTCTAAGATCAGGAACAACACAAAGATGCAAACTCTCATCACTTTCATTCAACATGTTACTGGAAGTCCTAGCCAGAGCAATTAGGTAAAATAACAACAACACATAAATAAAAGGAATCCAGATCAGAAAAGAAGAAGTAAAATTGTTTATTTGCTGATGACATGATCTTACATATAAAAAACCCTAAAGACACTAAAACCGTTAAAATAAACAAATTCAATAAAGTTGCTGGATACAAAATCAACAAAGATCAGTAGCATTTTAATACAATAACAGCAAACTAGCTGAAAAAGGAATTTCTAAAAAATTCCATTTACAACAGCATCAGAAAACATAAAATACTTAGGAATAAATTTAACCAAGGAGGTGAAAGATTTATATGCTCAAAACTATAAAGCATTACTGAAAGAAGTTAAAGAAGGCTCAAATAAATGGAAAGATATTTTGTGTTCACAGACTGGAAGACTTAATTTTGTTAAAATGTTCTTATTGCCCAAAGCAATCTATGTATTCAATGCAATCCTTGTAAAAATTCCAATGGCATTTCTCATAGAAATATAAAAATCAATCCTAAAATTCGTATGGAACCACAAAAGACCCCAAATAGTCAAAGCAATCTGTGAAAGAAGAACAAAACTAGAGACATCACACATCCTGATTTTAAAATACTTTACAAAGCTACAGTAATCAAAACAGTATGGTGCTGGCATAAAGACATATATACCAATGGAACAGAATAGAGAGTCCAGAAATAAACTTATGCAAATATGATCAACTAATCTTTGACAAGGATAACAGGACTACACAATGGGGAAAGGATAGTCTCTTCAGTGAATGGTTTTGGGAAAACTGGATATCCACATGCCAAAGAATGAAATTGTACCCTTATCTCATACCACATACAAAAATCAACTAAAAATGGATTAAAGACTTACATGTAAAACCCAAAGTGTAAAACTACTAGAATACATAGGGAAAACAATTTTTGATGTTGGTCTGTGCAATAATTTTTTGGATATGACGCCAAAAACACAGGTAACAAAAGCAAAACAATCCAATGGGATTTCATCAGACTAAAAAGTTCCTGTACAGCAAAGAAAACAATTAGCAGAGTGAAGAGACACCTACAGAATGAAAGAAAATATTTGCTAACCACACATTTGATAAGGGGTTGCTAAGCAAACTATTATATAGTTTGCTATATAATAGCAAACTCAAACAACTCAATAGCAAAAAAAACTAAATAACATGACTAAAAAATGAGCAAAGGACTTGAATAGACATTTCTTCAATTAAGACATATAAATATAGCTGGGCGAGGTGGTGGGCACCTGTAGTCCCAGCTACTCGGGAGGCTGAGGCAGGAGAATGGCGTAAACCCGGGAGGCGGAGCTTGCAGTGAGCTGAGATTCGGCCACTGCACTCCAGCCCGGGCGACAGAGCGAGACTCCATCTCAAAAAAAAAAAAAAAAAAAGAAAAGAAAAAAAAAAAAGACATATAAATAGACCTCAGCCACATGAAAAGGTGCTTATCATCACTAATCATCAGGAAAATGCAAATCAAAAAAACAATGAGATATCACCTCACATCCATTAGGATGAGTATTATCAAAAAGACAGAAAATTGTTGGCGAACATGTGGAGAAAAGAGGAACCCTGTAAAATTCCCAGCAGTATGGAAGTTCCTCAAAAAATTAGAAATAGAACTGCCATATTATTCAGCAATCCCACTTCTGAGTGTATATACCTGAAAGAAATGAAATCAGTATCTTGAAGAAGTATCTGCACTCCTATGTTCATTGCATATTCACAATAGCCAAGATATGGAAACAACCTAAGCGTCCATTAATGGATGAATGGACAAAGAAAATGTGGTGTACAGATATATGATGGAATATTATTCAGCCCACAAGAGAAGGAAATTCTGCCATTTGCAACACCATGGATGAAGCTGGAGGACATTATGCTAAATGAAATAAGCCAGACATAGCAAGACAAATACTGCTGATCTCACTTATTTGTGGAATCTAAAAAAATCAAACTCATAAAAAAACAGAGTAGAATGGTGGTTGCCAGGGACTGGGAGTGAGGGAAATGGGGAAATGTTGGTCAAGGGGTACAAAGTTTCAGTTATGCAGAATGAATAAGTTCTGGATATCTAACGTATAGCATGATGGCTATAGGTAACAATATTGTGTCATATATTTGAAATTTGCTAAGAGAGTAGATCTTCAGTGTTCTCATCACACACACACATACACACACAAAGTAACTGTGAGGTCATAAATGTGTTAAATAGCTTGATTATGGTTATCATTTTACAATGTGTACATAGATCAAAACATCAAGTTGTAGACATTAAATATATACAATTTTTGTCAATTATATTGCAATAAAGCCAGGAAAAATAAAAACAAAATAAATTTAAATAATTCCATATATTTTATAATGAACAACACGTTGAAAAGGTAAAATTCAACTGATATTAGCTGTTTTTTAAGAACTTCTAAGACTTCAAAATTCAAATACTACTTCTTGACTGCATTTTTTGCAAGGTTGTTCAAATAAGGAAAAATATGGGGAGGAAGGAAGTATTTAAAACTTTTTTTTTTTTGAAATTTTGATTTAATTTAAAAATTATACTAAAATACTCATACATTTACCATTTTAACCATTTTAAAGTGTACAATTTAGTGACATTTAGTACATTCACAACATCATGCAACCATTACCGCTATCTAGGTCCAAAACATTTTCATCACCCCTTTTCCATTAAGCAGTGATTTCCCATTCCTCTGTCCTCCCAGCCCCTGGCAACCACTAACTACTTTGTCTCCATGGATTTGCCTATTCTGGACATTTTATATACATTGAATCATATAATATGTGGCTCTTTGTGACTTTTTTCACTTAGCATAATGTTTTCAATGTTCGTCCATGCTGTAGCATGTTATCAGTACTTCATTCCTTTTAATGGTTAAATAATATTCCACTGTATGGATATACCAACTTTTGTTTATCCATTCCTCAGTTGATAGACATTTGTGTTGTTTCCACCTTTTGGCTATTTATGAATAATGCTGCTATGGACATTTGTGTACAAGTTTTGGTTCAAACACCTGTTTTCAAATCTTTTGGGTATATACCCAGGAGTGGAACTGTATAAACATAGCAAGTCTATGTTTAACTTGTTTAGTTACCACCTTCTATGGTTTAAATGTTTGTCCCCTCCAAAATGCATGTTAAAATTTAATTGCCATTGAAACAGTATCAAGAGATGAGAACTTTGAAAGGTAATAGGCCATGAGGGCTCCACCCTCATGGGTGGGGTTGGTGCCATTATAAAAGGGTGAGTTTGGTCCCCCTCTTGTCCTCTATCTCTCCTTCTCACCTTCTGCCATGTGAAGACACAGCAAGAAGGCCCTTGTCAGATGCTAGTTTCTTGATATTGGACTTCACAGCCTCCAGAACTATAAGCCAGTAAATATCTGTTCATCATAAATCACTCACTCTCAGGTATTCTGTTATAGCAGTGCAGAACAGACTGAGACACCACCAAATTGTTTTCCACAGTGGTTGCACTAATTGACATTCCCATGATTTGTGTGATTTTGAAGTCCTTTTGAAATAGCTCCACCAAGGTTTTTCCAGTGAAGTGTGTGTTTTGGTTTCATTCATTCCAGTCACAGTAATGGGGGTCTTAGGTTATGCAGGGCCTTCTCTGGGGCAGCACAAGTTAATGTACTGTCATCTTGGATGGGGGCCTCAAGCTCTGATCCCAAGAAGCCTAAGTGGTAATGTGATAGCATGAACTGGATCAGTGGTAACACAACCAGGCACCAGGTGACCAAGGCGGCCTGCAGCCTGCTTGTCTCATAGAAGCTGGGGCCTTCAGTGGACAGGATGAGATGATGGAGGAAGTACCTAACTAAAGAACCAGACAGCACTCAGTGTTTCAAGACAGTCCCTAAATATTATTTCAAGTTCTAAGAGGAGCAAGAGAGTACAGATGTTGTCAGGGACTGAAGTCAGCTTGCAAAATCCTTCTAAGAGCAAACCAGTTTCTATTGACCAGAACCCATAGGGCAATGAGGATGAATGCTGCATAGTTAAAATCTCCAGGACAGCTTGGCGTGGTGAGTTGGGACTGATGCTAACATGAGCTTTTATTTTTCGGAATTCCTGGCCTTTCCCTGCTGCACTTGCTTCCAGGAGGTGCAGAACAAATAAAACAAAATACTCAAGACCAGCTTTGTTTATGGTTTGGTGTCTTATTGCCTGCCTCTGCCTTCAAATCGAACATCTTATTTGAGCCCTTTGGGTACTTTGTTTCCCATTGTGTGTTCTTCCTCTTCTTGGCAGTGCTCCCTGCCTCTGAAGCCTACCCTTCCGTTCTTCCTATCAAAACCTACTAGGGAAGGGGTCCAATGCCAGCCCTTTACATCTTAGTAAGAAGTTAAATCAGCCAACTCTTGGCACACCTCTAATACCATTTGCTGGATGTGTGATACGGTTTGGCTGTGTCGCCACTCAAATACCATCTTAAATTGTAGCTCCCACAATTACCTCCCACTTGGGAGGGACCCAGGGGGAGGTAATTGAATCATGGGGATGGGTCTTTCCCGAGTTATTCTCATGATAATGAATAAGTCTCACGAGATCTGACAGTTTTATAAAGAGGTGTTCCCCTACACAAGTTCTCTCTCTTTGCCTGCCGCCATCCATGTAAGACATGATTTGCTGCTCCTTGCCTTCTGCCGTGATTGTGAGGCCCCTCCAGTCATGTGGAACTGTGAGTCCATTAAACCCTGTTCCTTTATAAATTACCCAGTCTCAGGTATGTCTTTATTAGCAGTGTGAGGACAGACTAATGCAATTTGGTTACTTAAGAACATACTGACCCTTCCGGGAATGGAGTCATTACTATATGTTTTTGAGCATCTATTATGCACTAGTGTATACGGCACAGTCTCCTTTAATTCCCACAACAATCCTATGAGGTAGGCACTATCATCTCCATTCACAGATAAGAAGGTTAAGGTCTCATGAGGTTAAATAAATTAGACTCAGTTCTACACTACATTCTAAACTCTGAGGTTCCAGGGAACATAGCTTCCCCATGGCCCTTGGCCTTCTGCTTTACACACAATAGAGGTTTGATAAACATCTAGCTTTTTTTTTTTTAAAGAAAGTTAAATATAAATTTATTTTGGCTCCCTGATCAATATAGAATTAAATGTAAACCTGCCCTGAAAAGGGTGGGAGGTAGGGATGGGGAAAGGGTGGATAGGGAGTTAAAACTCCCTAAAGTCCATCTTGCCAACATGATTGATCTGACATCTAACGATCTTCCACCCAGGAAATAATTTTATCAGAGGCCAACATTTTCAGAAACTGAGTTTAGAGAACTGGTTGGTATCCAAGGGCTTCAATTCATTGTTTGATCAGTTCTCTAAAGATATGACATAATCACCCCCTCCCCACTTGATGTCTCCCTCCCTTCTTTCCAACACACATGAATTTAAGATTTGCTATGATCTACCTGTTATACTGTGAGCTGGGACTGTGAGAAAAGCCTTGAATTTAGCATGAGGAAGCCCAGATTTGGGTTCTAGGTTTGGGATCTTGGGCGAATGACTTAACTTCTCTGAGACTCCCTTGGAGAATGAAGATAGCAGTACCTTCTTTGCCACTGTGCTGGGACCTGGTGAGTGAACCAATATAAACATTCAGGTCAGGACAGTACACATATTTACCTCTGATGATTATGATCACCAGGATCCACTGATGGGGAAGACCTGGCCCTAAACCCTACTCTTGCATAAGCAGAACAAAATGGGTACAAACCATGAGACAGGCAGGGAGTCCTTTTGCATGTGGAGTGAGTACTATTGATTGCAGGGCTTTGCTCTGCAAAGCAATGATGTGTCCTAGCTCAGAGTCCACGCACACAAGGCCCCTGGCTCGCCCTGCGGGCCTGTCTTCCAGAGTTCAGGGGGTATACAGTTGCACAACCTCAAGAGGGTCATGGCCACAGGCTAAGAGGCTACTGGGTATCCCTAGCTGTGTACAGTCATGGACTGTGTCCTCAGAGCCTTTTTGGAAGGCAGGTCAAGCAGCTTCCTCACAGAGGCCCGCCTGTCTTCCAAGCTGCAGGACTGGAGCAGCTATGGGGAGTTCTGCCAGCTGATCACCCACCTGTCTGTTCTAGTGGGGCTGAGTCCACACCTACATGTCTTCTATGTTTGGATCCTGGTCCTCGGTGTTGATGACGGTGGGCCATTTGGTGGCCTACTCAACGTGCTGGGTCAGCTCTGGGTAAGACAGTGATGACGGGAAAGGTTCTTTTCTTCAACAGATACTTATTCAGTGCCTACTACAGACTTCTTCCTCCACTGAAGAAGTTTTTTCCATTTTTCTCCTTTCTTTCTGCTGAGGCCAGGGTTCCCCACCACGCTGCCCATTTCAGCCTGCCCTAGGGGAAAATGCCCTGACAAACTCATTGGCACCATGCAGCTGGTGAACTGATGTTATATGCCTGCAACTTCAAGGAATACCCAGAAAAATGTCATGTTTAAACAGATGAACTACTACCTTGCACAGGTGCCACGCTATTCATGTTTGTATCCTTCCGATTTTAGTATACGTGCGATGGAATTTCTAGAATGGGTGTTGGGTAGTGGGGAAGATATTTTAGGACAAGGTCTTTTTGAGTTTTGTTTTGTTTTGTTTTTTAGTTTTTGAGACAGGGTCTTGCCCTATTGCCCAGGCTGGAGTGCAGTAGCATGATCTCGGCTCACTGCAGCCTCGACCTCCTAGGATCAAGTGATCCTCCCACCTCAGCCTCACAAGTAACTGGGACTTACAGGCATGTGCCACCACGCCTGGCTAAAGAAGATCTTCTTGATATGCTTCCAATTTCACCTTGTAGAAAGCCGTCATCATCTCCTGCTTAGACTATCCCACAGTCTCTCTGTCCCTCCTCATCCATTCTCCACACAGCTGCCAGAAAGATTCATTCAAGTTCAATCAGATCATTCCTCACCTTAAAATACTCTAATAGTTTTTCTTATCCCACTTAGAATGAAACTCCAATGCCTTCCTATGTGTAGAAAGCCTGGCACAATATGGATTCTGCCTCTGATCCCATGTTTTGCTCATTCCAGAGCTCCCACATTGACCTTCTTGTTGTTTTGGGGATATATCAAGGTTATTCTCACCTCAGGGCCTTTGCGCTTGCCATTCCCTCTGCTGAGAACACTCTCCAGATACTCTCATGGCTCACTCTTCCACTCGTGGGTTTGTTTGTTTGTTTGTTTGTTTTGAGACAAGGTCTCGCTCTGTCACCTGGGCTGACGTGCGGTGATATGATCATGGCTCATGGCAACCTCAGCCTCCTAGGCTCAAGCAATCCTCCCGTGAGTAGCTGGGGCTATAGGTGCATGCCCCCATGTTCAGCTAATTTTTGTATTTTTTTGTAGAGACGGGGTTTCACCACATCAGTCAGGCTGGTTTTGAATTCCTGCACTCAAGGGATCCTCCTGCCTCGGCCTCCCAAAGTGTTGGAATTACAGGCATGAGCCACCAGTTTTGATATTTGCTTAAACATCTCCTCAGAGAGGCCTTCCCTGACCATCCTATTAAGACAGCCACCCACGTAGCCACTTCCTATCCTTTCATACCATCAGAGGACTTATCACCCCGTGGGATGACACTGCCTACTTACTTGTTGACCTGTTGTCTGTCTCCTCTGTTGAAACATAATCAGGACATTTCCTGTCACATTTACACTACATTCCTAGAATCTAGCACAGGGCCCCACATATAGGAAGAGCTCAATTAATTTTTGTTGAAATAATAAACCACTGACTTCACCTACATGTAAAACTGGTCTTGGATATAGATGGCTTTTGTTCCTCAACCCTACTAGAAATTAGAAATTCACAGCAGATTCTGAAGAGTATGTAGATTAGCAGATTTTGTGTCAACTTCAGGTGTGGTAGCGAATTCAAGTTTTTTTTGTTTTTTTTTTTGACATAATGTCAGAGCATAATTTCAAATTTCTCAAACAGAAACACAAGCTACGGCATTATATATGTATCTCTGTGTATCAAACATACACATAAGTGTAAATGTAATAGTTAAAAAGTTAACAGTAAGGATAGAAAGAATGACAATATTCAGGGATTATCTCTGCTTACATTTCAATTGTAAAAGCTAATTATTTGTTAATCTGAATTTTTAAAATTAAAATCATTGAAGTTGGTTAAACTTGGTTTCTTGCTTTACATATATTACACATTCAAATACGCTTTTGAAATAAAAGCTTTACCTATTAATGGACACTAATAACTTATCTAAGTGTAACCATCCCAAAATGATGTTTGTAGATTTAAATGTAAACTGAAGGGTAACTCCTACAACTTCCCCCATTATTCTTGTCTATTGTGTTTTGATGATACTAACATTAGTTCCCCATATTCCTTTTCTTTGTGAGATTTACTTATTTTGCTATGCAAGGAGATTGCTACTGGGTGTGGTGTCTCACGCCTGTAATCTCAGCACTTTGGGAGGCAGAGGAAAGAGGATCACTTGAGCTCAGGAGTTCAGGACAAAACTTGGCAACAGAGCGAGACCCCGTCTCTACAATAAATTTAAGAAATTAGCCAGGCATGGTGGCATGTGCCTGTAGTCCCAGCCATTCAGGAGACTGAGGTGGGAGGAGCGCTTGAGGCCAGGAGTGTGAGGCTGCAGTATGCCACGATGGTGCCATTGCACTCCAGCCTGGGTGACAGAGCGAGATCCTGTCTCAAAAAAAAGAAAAAAAAAAAGAAGAAGAAGAAGAAGATGATGATGATGATTGCTATGTTTAAATTAGCTTATAAATCATACCTTGTAAAACTCTCTTAGTAGTCAATCAGAAACTACATTGTCACTGATATTTCTAAGTAGTGGGGATGCTTTGAGAGACACTTCAAATTTAGGTGGGTATATGCAGTGTCATTCTGCTGTTCATCAGGATTTCACATTTTTCGTAGTGCTATTAATTTGAGATGGTACCTTTTCCAGAAAGCAGTGTGATTTGGTGTGCTTCTCAGAAAAAAACCCCAATAACACTTCCCTCCCCACCCAAACCAACAAACCAAAAACCCCAGAAGCCTACACAGTTTGTCCACGTGCTAGGGATGCCCACACTCTTCTATGAAGGAATATTCATGACCTCCCGTGTGAAGTGAAATGCTTGTTATTTGTCAAATATACCTTAATAAAGCTGACTTTAAGAGTTTGCTTTATTTAAGAATATTACATGGAGTTGAAGTGATTGTGAACACCAAAGTGAGGAGAAAACAGATTAGCAATGATCTTCCTGCAGATTCATGCAGAAATCAGAAAAACAATGGGTAAGTGGAAAAGGCATAGAATGGAATGGTGATTGTAGAAGCTGAGTCTATTTCTGGGTAGTTCAGCAATGGAAACCTCTGCAGGGGGTTAGAGAGCTTTGAAAAATTCCGTCATGCTTTAAGACAGCTTGTCTCGACCCCAGAGGACACAGGGGAATTACCAGGGGATAATTTTCAAGTGACATCTTTCCCTACTCCGAGGGCTTCTGATGTTCCTTGGGATTGCAGTGTGGGCTAGATATCTTCCGTTTGTTCCCCAGATCCATTCTTTGTCCTCCTCCACTCTGCTGTATGCCTAGGAGGGCCACCCCATATGGATGGCATCATCAGTCTCCCTTGCTCTCCCTTTTCTGGTTGGGTTTGGCCAATAGAAGGTTGTGGCAGGAACTGGAGGGCAAGGGAGAGTGAGGTTGGGCTATTTATTCTCCAGGTCCCCTCCTTGCTGGTTCAACACGGCTTGCTGGGTTTTGTGGTATACCAACCAGCTCCCACAAGATGGCTGCCCCAACAGCTATTCTTCCAGGTTCTGGTTACTGCTCTTTTCTTTGCCTCTTTCTAAGCTTAGGGCAGTGGGTGGGATGGTCAGCCGGTCTTCAGACTAGCAAGAAAGTCTAAGTCAGGAAGAAGCTAGATGGAGAAGGAAAGGGGAGATGGGGTAGAGGAGCAGTTATTAGAGCAGAGAATGCATGGGATGCCACCATTTTCCTTTTACTTCAGGGCCTATGGAAATCCCAATGAGCCTGGAAGTACTTGGACAGCAAAAGACCAAACTTGCCAATTTGTAAAACCAACTTGGATGTGGCCACTCATTAGACAACTGCATATTAAACTTTAAAAAAGAAAACAGTACACAGAAAACATTACGCTCCTTTTCCCCTCACTAACTATTTCAACTAATGGGCCTGTAGATTAGTCACTTTGCTAATGAGTAGTTTTACCCTGGCCCTCAGTGAACTAGGCCAGAGAGGGGGCCTGCAAGCTCTTGGAAAACCTCATGAAAAGTCCTGTTCTTGTTGACCCATTAGCAGAGAGGTGAGATGTGCCAGGGACCAATGTTTATATATCATAACTATATTTGGAAAGTTATTGTTTTCCTAAAAATGCCAAATGAGAAAAGTAAAGGATTTTATAATAATAGAGTCAAAATGGGACATTCTGGGACTTAATGTGTTCTTATTTTTCATCAGACTCTAAGATTTGCATAGTCCAGAAAAGCAAGCAAGGCAAAGACTGTGTTGTCAGGTCCTATACATCAGTGTGTCTCAACCAGGGGGCTGCTGTGTCCCCAAGGGGATGCTTGGCAATGTCTGAAGACATTTTTGGTTGTCACAACTGGAATGAGAATTCTGCTGGCATCTAGTGGGTACGGATCAGGGGTGCTGCTAAACATCCCATAATGCATAGGATCCCAAACACTACTCCGTAACAACGAATTCTCCGGCCCAAATGTCAATGGTGCTGAGGGTGAGAAGCCCTTCTCTGCATGAAATTACAGCTCCATTAGTGAAGAAATTGTAAATAATATTTACAACTTTGCAATTTAAAAACTGAACTCCAATTAAGTTAGGTACCCCTGGTTTACCAATATCACTACAAATCACTATTATCGCGTTAGAGTTTGTGTTGTTTTGAAAATGGCAAGTTCATTGCAGGGCATAATCGATATTTTTAAAAAATAGACACCAGACTATTTGGTCAGATGGAATAAAATAATTTTGGAGCACATGAAGTCTTTTTAAAAAATTGACTCAGACTCTAATCAAACACATTTTTCCCTTCAGATTGTGGTTCTAACTAAAGAAATGACCAGCCTAAAAGAAGAGGTCTTAGGTTCGGAGTACAGACCAAGGCAAGGGTGGTGTAATCAGCATTTGACCGACCCATTAGCAACTGCAAAGAAGAGATGAGAGTCTAATGCTATTTGGGGAGGATTTTACCAGACACAAAGGTTTCAAATGTCCTGTCTCCTTTTCGCCCAAAATAGTTCTGACTTGAACATGAGGTCCTCAAGGTGTCTTTGAGTAAAGAGGAAAAAATCTGTTCTGGGAATTGACTACTGTACCCCCTCCCTCCCCACACAACCCAACTATCGAGGCTTGCTGGTGAAGGAAAGGGCAAGAATATATTACTTAACATGTTGGTCACTAAGGGATGTGGCGTGCTTGTAAAAATCCCTTTTGTTGAACTGTACTCTGTGCTGGAGAAGCAGGTTCAGAAGGAATCAGGGAGCTATCATTAAAGAATCTAAAAACCTTTTATGGCAGAGAAAAATCAGCCTGGTATGAAAATTAATGAAGATGCTGGAAAGGAATACATGAAATCGCTGGAAGAATGAAGATAGAGAAACTATTTTAAGGTCAGTCTCCAAGAAGATGGGGAAAACAAATGTGGCCAGGTAGAAGGAATCGCCAATGTTTCCAAATTAATTATCCAAAGGAAGGGCTACATTTCTTGGAAAAACTGATCCTATGCAAATGTGCAGCTCCAAAGCCTGTTCTTCTGAGTCTATTAGAAGAATCTGCTCAAGGGTTCACCAGTTCAGGAGTTTGAAAGAATTCTGGAGTTTGGTGGAATTTCCACCCCTCTCTAAAGGAACTTTCCTAGAAGCAGAAATTGGTCGACTCAGGCTGACAATGCTGGAATGATGAAGAGCTCAGGCCCGAGCTGCAGGCATCTAACCAGGTTGTCCATGTAATGGATAAATAATGGATGAAACTTACTGCCAAAATTGTGCAACGTGGCTTTTGTGGACCATCCAAGCCCAGCTCCCTGCCAGGTGAAGGCATCAGGGACTGTATGGCTGTCACTGCTGACCCCCATTATCCCACCTGCCAGAAGTGGGTTTGCCCACTGACACTTTAACAATGTCTGAGCCAAGGAGGTCCCGTGAAAACATGGTGGTGAGTTGGGGTCAGCATAGAGCAGTAAAGCCAATAATAATAATACTGGACAATTACTAACTAAAGATGCTAAGAATCTTTGTCATGAAATCTACTTTTCAAAGATAAACCAATCAATGGTTTGTGTTTATTCTAATCAATGAGATAACAAAAGGTGATGATTAAAATAGCAGAAGGTATTAAAATAGCATTTGGTGATTTGGGTTTTTTTTTTTTTTTCTTTTTTTGAGAGGGAGTCTTGCTCTGTTGCCCAGGCTGGAGTGCAGTGGTGCGATTACAGCTCACTGCAACCTCAAACTCCTGGGCTCAAGGGATCCTCCCACTTCAGCCTCCCAAGTAGCTGGGACTATAAGCATCCACCACTATGCCCAGCTATTTTTTTCCATTTTTTGTAGAGATGGGGGTCTCACTCTGTTGCCCAGACTGGTCTTGAACTCCTGGGGTCAAGCGATCCTCCCACCTCTACCTCCAGAAGTGTTGGGATTACAGGCGTGAGCCACCACATCCGGCCTAAAATGGTACTTGAAAGCAAGAAAGAAAATCAAGAAGAAAAAAGAATTTAATACGGTAAGAAACACTTCCAATAAGAATTAGCAAGAAAATAAAGATGGTCATGTCCCAAGAGAATAAAGCTAATAATAATTATATCTAACATGTATTTGCTCCTATGTGCCAGAGACTGCTAGGTGCTTTTATTAACATTACCGTATTAACATTATTGTATTAACATTATTGTATTGAATTTTCCTCACAGCTCTGTGAAGTAGGTGCCATTACCTCCATTTTATAAACAAGAATCTGAAATGCAAAAATGGTAAGTAACACGCCTGAGTTCCCATTGCTACAAAGCAGCAGAGCTGGGATTTGAATCCACGTCTGTCTGATTCCAAAGTCCAAGCTATTAAATACTATATTCTACCGGCATGAACTTGCTGGCTCTGTGGTGGAACAGGATGCCCCAGGGGAACAGCGGAAGTTTTGTCACTTGGGGTTTTAGACTGAACAAAATATTAATACGTATGTCATAGGAAGTCGTCTCTAATGGCTCAGGGGTGGGTGAAAATAATATCTGGAACTTCCATTTGTGAATGTTAAGGACTCCTAACCAATAGCACTAGCTACGTTAGTGTAGCCCAAAGCATTGTTCACAGTTGTCTCACGTACTTTCTCATCTGATCCTCGCTGGAACCTCGGGAGGTAGACAGGCAGGCCACAGATTACTACGCCCCTTCTCAAAGATGGAATGGACAGTCTCATCAGAAATGAAGTGCTGCCAACTTACTTATCATCCAAAATATGTGGGAGGAGGGGGAAATGTGATTCCAAAAAAGTTGCTTATTTCAACGCTGGGCAGTTCATAGGAGTTTATGATTTATTTCCATAACAGGGTGATTGCTTCCTTTTCAACAAGGCTTGACTCACACGGAGGAATGTATTCCATTACATGTCTGCTGGCTTCAGGCTTTATGTAGAACCCATGGGTTGCCATGACGACTGGGACTAACAAAACAGAAACCATAGATTCTTTCAACACTGGTCCCTAACTCGCTTCTAACAGTACACCTCAGAACTGTGGAAACTGATGGTGTTTCTGAGGTCGTTTATATTGATATTCTCACCCATTCGGGGTGTGCTTCCTTCTAGTTTGAAAATAACCTCAAGACATCTGCTTTGCGTTCGAGGGAAACTTGGACATAAGGCTTTTTGTCTCTGTGACTAAAGAATGTTTAGAGAGCAGTGTCTTCAGCCATGTTAATCTATTCTTTAAAAAGTTGCATTTCTCATACGAAATAAATTTTAGCTCTCTTGAGGCAAATCAAAAGGTAATACATCAAACTTTAGTAGTAGCCTGATATAGCACAGCCCCCCTTCAGCATTTATTGTTTAAGTACCTAACTCTTATCCAAAGGTATTTATTCATGATACCAAAGGGATATAGGATAATATACTTGATTTTTGAGAAACAAAATAACTTCTAAGATACCAGAAAGCCTCCGTGGTTGTAGCTGTGTGGGAAGTTGGAGTAAAGAGAGTTGGGGAAATTTAATTTGAAATAATTTGTCTAAATCGTGGTGAACCTGTTTTTTCTTGGCTCAACATCTATTCCCCAAGTCTTCTGATGGCAATCTCCCTTTGGGTAACCACCCTCTACCCCACCCTCAATCATGTAAATCAGGTACAATTGACCCCACTCCAGTTCCAGGGGTAAGCATGTGACAAAATTCTGGGCAATCAGAATCTGGCACCCCAGTGCATACGGAGATTGGTTCAAGGAGGGGCCCAAACCAGGCCAATCCGAGCCAGTAAGACTCAATTTTGTGATTTTTGTTGGCACCATTGAAATGGAGTGATGTTCTGCTGCGGCTGCTGAACAGCTGTAGAAAAGCCTAGAGCCACTGGCAGCCATCTTGCTACCATGAGGAGACAATCTGCCTAAGAATGGAGTCTACTTGCAGGGAAAACAGAAGAGAGATGGAAAGGACAAGACCGATATCTGATGACATTGTTTGAGACCCTAGATCCAGCCTTGCCTGAAATCTGTCTCTAGAATTTTTAGTCATTTGACCAATAAATTCCTTTTCTTCTTAACTTTAAATGAATTGGATTTATGTGCAACCGAAAGAGTCCTGATTAATAGAGAAATGTGTCTATATTATTTTAAACACACTCAATAATTAAATCTAATTTGAAAAGTAGAAGAGATCTTCAAGGATCCTGTTTTGGTGAGTAGATAATTACCGCATCTATGAAGTCTATTAATTCCCTCGTAATCAAGCCCTTGGGAGAAGTTGATTCGGTTAAATATTTTAGAGATCTCCCCTTAAAATCTTATTTTAATTTGTCTTCCCAAGGAACAGTTTGCTCAGAAAGGATAAATGTTGGCTCCCTCTTTAACTAAAACACATCAATAGGATTTTATTGTAGAAGACTCATGGGGTCTCTCCCTGCCTGGTGAATAACTGCACATGCTGACGTCCCGATCGTGACAATCCTGAACTCCAAAAGAAAAACTGAAAGCATGCTATTTTTTAGTATGCAGCTTCAAGCTATTATTATAATGGTTAAACTTTTGCTCCATAAGTCATTGCATAGGTTTTTTAAAAATTATAAAACTTTTGGAGGCCCGGCCAAAACAGCCCTTCATGACATTGTGATTATCTTGTTTTTCTTTAAATATCTCCAGGAAATTTACCATTTTTCCTATTCATTACTGTCTTATGGGGCTAATATATTTACTTTAGTAGATTCTCTGGAGTATTAATAAAATGCTAAATGTTACATTATGACAGGGATTCTCAACCCTGGCTGCTGATGAAAATCACCTGGGGAGCTTTTCAAAAATACTAATAGCACAGCTCCACCCTAGCCCAATTCAATCACAATTTTTTGGAGTGGGGTCCTGGCATTGGTGCTTTTTAAAAGCTCCCCAGGTGATTTTAATGTTCAGCCAGGGCTGAGAATAACATGTATTTTTGGAAACACTGACTAGAATCTATGATTTGATTCAGTGAGGAATCATTTAATAAGTAATCCTTTAAAAACACTCTTAATTTCTCAGTATAGAATTTTTTTCAAAAAAGTATATATATGTTGCATGTATGTGTGTACATGTATGTGTGTGTGTGTTTGTGTATTATGTATATATACACACACATATATATAAAATTTGGCCAACATATATATAAAACAAATTACCTGTATTTGACCAGCTCACATGCTCTTGGGTACACTGAGGCACCTATCACTAAACCTCACCCTTCAAAGTAACATGTAAGAGGCTGGTCATCTGCCATGTGTTGGAAAATCATTCTTTCTTTCTTCAAGGTAAATTGTCTCTATTATTATTGAATATTGTCTGTTTGAAATCTTTACATAGCTCTACAATTGTTTCTTTGTTAACTTTCCTCAATTTGAGTGCTTAACTTACTATTTTTCCAACTCTGGTTAGTGTTTATACTTAGCTAAGACTTATTATTTCCATTTTAGATGCTATTACTTTCTTCTCCATTCCAAACAGTACATAAAACCTAAAAAGACCAAGAGAAACTTGTAGAGTGAGAAAAAGAGTAAGATCTTGAAATAAAGATGGCAGGATGAAGCCAATCATAGAATTTCTTTCCCTTAATACAAATAAAAAGGAATGTTTAAAATAATAGCAAAAGTTTAACAACAGCAGCCATAGAAGAAAAGGGGTACAACCTTGTGCCAAAAAATAAAAACTAAAAATAAAGAAATGGTGGCCAGAGGAAGAAATGGATAATTCAGGCTCTTACTCTGGGCTCAATGCTGTGTTAGAGCAGTTTCATACTAGGGTTTGTCAGAGCCCAAAGTCCAATTTTCAGAGATCTTTATGCCAGTTCATAAACACAGCAATTATTACAAATTAAAGTATATAAATCTATAATTAATAAGTTATATTTAAAGCAAATGTAGTAAATTCTCAAAAATCATCACTTCCTATTTGTTGTATTTCATCCTGGTTTTATCTATGCTCCTGAGGCTGTTTACATTTAGTCTGCCTGTGTGGTAGGAATACTATATAATGATAATGTGCGTGCCAGTTCCGCATTTAGTAGTGTCATGTTGGCAGCTTGAACCTGGCTATGGTGGGAGTATTTAAACTATGAAAATTGGCATATCTTGTACATTACGGATTTGTATTTTTGAGAGCCAGTTGTTAAACATTTATCCCCACACCATTGGTCTTAAACTCATCCTTACCTCTACCTACAGTCACTTGAAGTCATACTGGAGGAGAAAAAGGTGAGTCAATAAAAACTCAAATTCTTACCAGTAACTCTCAATTTAGAGAAAAGAGAATTGACAAGGAAAGTAACAAACTCTTGCTGGGCACAGTGGCTCATGCCTGTAATCCCAGCACTTTGAGAGGCCGATGCGGGAGGATCACTTGAGGTCAGGAGTTCAACATCAGCCTGGCCAACATGGTAAAACTCTGCCTCTACTAAAAATATAAAAATTAGCTGGGTGTGGTAATGCATGCCTGTAGTCCCAGCTACTTGGGAGGCTGAGGCAGGAGAATTGCTTGAACCCGGGAAGCAGAGGTTGCAGTGAGCCCAGATTGCACCACTGCACTTCAGCCTGGGCAATATAGTGAGACTCTGTCTCAAAAAATAAATAAATAAATAAATAAGTAAATAAATAAATAAAGTAACAATCTCTAGGAAAAAAACAAGGAAAAGCCCCGAGTATTTTATTAGAGACAGAAAAATAAAATCTCCTGATTGTGCCATTTACTATGGATTCATTTAAAATTTGAAGCATAAATTTCAAGCCTAAAGATGCAACATATTAGGAATAGGATATGTACCCAAGTGTGAGGTCTGAATTCCTAGCATAGGACACAGAAGAAATTCTGTAAACAGTCCATGTCCACTGGGGACACACAGTTCCAGTTGAACTCTCTGTCTCCACCCCCATGATCATACTGTCAGGGCAGAGAACAGTGTACAGACCACCTGATTTAGACCTCATATTGGAGCTATAAGATAAAAATAAATAAAATTTAGGTAAATTGGAAGGGGATCAGGAAAAACAGATCTGGACAGCTGCCAACACTGAGAATGAGAAAATAAAAGTAAGACAAAGAAACAAGATGAAATGCTGAAACAACAGGTGTGGCTGAAAAGGGAGATGTCAGAGATAAGGAAACATACTGAGGACCAGAACAATACTATTACAGGTTGAAAGAATTAATTAGAAACAGCAAGGAGAATGGATACAAAGTATAATATCAAATTATTGACAGAGAAAAAGTTTGAGATTATGCAGCTGGAACAGAGGAAAAAGACAAATGTTAACATTTTAGAATGTTAGTAATGAAATAGAATTGGATAACAACTCAATGAGGGAATTAGAATTAACATCACAAATGACGGTCAGATAGACATCAGATGGCTGTGAGATCCCGAGAAAGACACAACATGTATATAGTATTCTGGGTATTCTGGCTGGGAATATAAAACTGGAATCTAAGGAACATTCTATTTTTTAAAAAGCCAATGATCTGTATTTTTAAAGAATGTCAATTGCATCAGAAACAAACATCAATGAATGGATTCATATGAAAGGGGCTTAAAGAACATGACAACTTAATGCAATACGTAAACTTACAGAAGATCCTGCATTACAAGGGAATACGCTATAAAGAACATTGCTGAGTCAATTGACAAAATTGGAATGTGCATGATAAAGTATTGCCAATATCACATTTACTGAAATTGATACCTCTGCTGTGGATCTAAAGGACACCCCTCCATTCTAGGAAAAAGATACAGAACTATTAAATAAATGAGTTTCAATCAAGCATCCAAGCAGAAAGAAGGCAACCACAAAAGAGGGATACAGGCAGACTGGTTTAATTCTTCTCCATAGCCATGTCTAGCCCAAAAGGGAATGGGGCAGTAGCTTTAGAGTTCTCAGCAAAAGAAAGTGTGGCCTGTGCATTTTATACTCAGCCAGGTTATCCTTTAAATATGACAATTTAATTGATTCATTTAAAATAAGACCTCCACATAAAGAGTAACATTGAACAGTAAGATTTCAACCCAGATGTGATCAATTAGATGAAATAGAAGCAATAGGTTGGGCAAGGTGGCTCACACCTGTAATCCCAGCACTTTGGGCAGCCGAGGTGAGTAGATCACCTGAGGTCAGGAGTTCAAGACCAGCCTGGCCAACATGACAAAACGCCATCTCTACTAAAAATACAAAAATTAGCTGGGTGGGGTGGTACACACCTATAGTCCCAGCTACTCAGGAGGCCGAGGCACAAGAATCGCTTGAACCTGGGAGGTGGAGGTTGCAGTGAGCTGAGATCATGCGACTGCACTCCAGCCTGGGTGACAGAGTGAGACTCCATCTCAAAAAAAAAAAAAAAAGAGAACTGATAGTTCAGATTCCAGGTTGTGATACCTTTAACAACAAGGTTGTAGGGTACAAGATCAATATACAAAAATCAATTTTATTCCTATCTACTTGGAATGAACAATCCAAGGATAAAATTAAGAAAATACTTTCATTTATAAATAGTATAAAAAATAATAAAATATTTAGGAAGAAATTTAACAAAAGGAGTATGAAACATGTACTCTGAAAACTACCAAACACTGAAAGAAATTAAAGAAGGACTAAATAAATGGAAAGACATCTCATGTTCATAAGCCAGAAGAATTAATATTGTTAAGATGAGTTCTCAAACTGATCTACGGGCTTCATGTAATCCCTATCCAAACCCCAGCTAGCTTCTTTGCAGAAATAGACAAACGGACCCTAAAATTGACATGGAAATGCAAGAGACCCAGAGTAGCTCAAACAATCTTGAAAAAGAAGAACAAAGTTGGAGCACTTATATATTCCAATTTCAAAACTTACTACAAAGCTACAACAATCAAGACAGTGTGGTACTTGTATAAGGTTGGACATATAGCTCAATGGAATAAAATTGTGAGTCCAGAAATAAATCACATTTACAGTTCATTGATTTTTGACAAAGGGAACAAAATAATTCAATTGGGGGAAGAGTTTTTTCAGTAAATAGTACTGGACAACTGGATACTCACATGCAAAAGAATGAAGTTGGAACTCTTCTTCACATCACATACAAAAGTTTGCTCAAATAGATCAAAAATAAAAACTCACAGAAGAAAAATAGGCCTAAGTCTTTATGACTTCAGATGAGGCAATGGTTTCATAGATATGACACCCAAGGTGTAGGCAACAAAAGAGAAAGTAGATAAATTTGATTCCATCAAAATCAAAGACTTTTGTGCCTGAAAGGACAGTATTAAAACAGTGAAAAGACAACCCACAGAGGGACAGAAAATTCTTGTAAATCAGATGTCTGATAAGGAATTCATATCTAGAACGTATAAAGAACTCAACAATGAAAACAACTAAATTAAAAAAATAGGCAAGGGCTCTGAATAGACAGCTCTGCAAAGAAGGTATACAAATGACCAATAAGCACATGAAAAGATACTCAACATCCTTCATTACCAAGGAAATGCAAATCAAAACCACAATGTGGGCTGGGTGCAGTAGCTCACTCCTGTAATCCCAGCACTTTGGGAGGCCGAGGTGGGTGGATTTCCTGAGGTCAGGAGTTTGAAACCAGCCTGGCCAACATGGTGAAACTCCGTCTCTACTAAAAATACAAAAATTAGCTGGGTGTGGTGGTGCATGCCTGTAGTCCCAGCTACTCAGGAGGCTGAGGCAGGAGAATTGCTTGAACCTGAAAGGCGAAAGTTGCAGTGAGCTGAGATCGTACCACTGCACTCCAGCCTGGGTGACAGAGCAAGACTCCATTTCAAAAACAACAACAACAACAATAACAACCCCACAAAAAACTACTTCATACCCCACTAGGATAGCTATAATTACAAAGTCAGACCATAACAAGTGTTGGTGAAGATGTGGAGAAATTAGAACCCTTATATCCTTCTGGTAGGAATGTAAAACGGTGCAGCTGCTTTGGAAATCAGTTTGGCAGTTCCTCAAAAGGTTATACACAGAATTACCATATGACCCAGAAATTCTACTCTTATGTATATGTCATGAAAAACGAAAATACATGTCCATACAAAAATTTGCACATCAATGTATAAATAGCAGCAGCATTATTCATAATACCTAAAAGATAGAAACAATTCAAGTGACCATCAACTGAGAAAGTGTTTATTGAATGGAGTATTATTTGGCAATAAAATGAAATGAAGTGCAGATATATGCTACAATCTTGATACACTATGCTAAGTGAAGAAGCCAGTCACAAAATACCACATACTATATGATTCCATTTATATAAAATGTCCCAAATAGGCATATCTACAGAGACAGAAAGTAGACTGATTGCCTAGGACTGGGAGAAAATGGAGGAGTGCCTGTCTAATGGGTACAGGATTTCCTTTTGGGGTCATGAAAGGATTCTAAAATTGTATTAGTCTGTTTTCATGCTGCTATAAAGAACCGCCCGAGACTGGGTAATTTATAAAGAAACAAAGTTTACTTGACTCACAGTTCCGCCAGGCTGGGGAGGCCTCAGGAAACTTATGATCACGGCAGAAGGGAAAGCAAACATGTCCTTTTTCAAATGGCAGCAGGAAGGAGAAGTATGAGTGCCAGCAAGGGAAATGCCAGTCGCTTATGAAACCATCAAATCTCGTGAGAACTCAATCACTATCATGAGAATAGCATGGGGAGAAACTGCCCCCATGATTCCATTGCCTCCCACGGGGTCCCTTCCACGACACATGGGGATTACGGGATTACGATTCAAGATGAGATTTGGGTGGGGATAAAAAGTCAAACCATACCAAAAATTACTGGTGGTGATGGCTGCATAACTGTGAATATGCCAAAAATCATTGAACTGTCCACTTTAAGTGGGTGAATTATATGGCATGTGAATTATATGCCAATGAAACTGTTATTTAAAAAGTGTTTGAACAGGGGTCAGGCGCGATGGCTCACACCTGTAATCCCAGCACTTTGGGAGGCTGAGGTGGGCAGATCACGAGGTCTGGAGATCGAGACCATCATGGCCAACATGGTGAAACCCCGTCTCTACTAAAAATACAAAAATTAGCTGGGCGTGGTGGCACATGCCTGTAGTCCCAGCTACTCGGGAGGCTGAGGCAGGAGAATCGCTTGAACCCGGGAGGTGGAGGTTGCAGTGAGCTGAGATCATGCCACTGCACTCCAGTCTGGCGACAGAGCAAGACTTCGTCTCAAAAAAAAAAAAAAAAAAAGTGTTTGAACAAAGGGAGAAGAAAGCAGATGGAATTTAACTAACCAGCATAAGAAAAAACCTTTTGAGCTATTTCAATATTGAACAGACTGGAATTTAGAATCACCCACGTTAGCTCAAATGGAGATGAGGAATGGCAACTTATGCATGCAGTCATTTGGTAGGCAAGATACTTATTGAGTTACAATGTGCCAGGCACTGGGCTGGGTGCTGAGGAGAGTGAACAAGATACGCATGATCACCAAACTCATATTATACTTAGAGTGTTCACGAAAGACAGAAATTAAAGAACTAATTACACAATTGAATAAATGTCCTAGAAGAAAAAAAATTCAGATAGTTAGGAAAAGGTATAATGGATGATCCTAATATAAACTAGGAAAGCTTCTTTGAGGAAGTAACTTTTTAGTTGAACTTTTTAGGATTATTAAGAACAAAGTAGGCGAAGACTGTGTGTGAGGTACAGCGGGTTCCAGATAGAGGAAACTGGACCTCCTCTGCCAGGGAACCAGAGGACAGTGGGAAGTAGAGCATGGTGGATACTGGAGGGGCTGGCAGACCCTGCAAGGTCCTGTAAGCCATACTAGGAATTTGATCTTTATTGCAAAAGCCATGGGAAACTGCTGACAGATTTTAAGGTGAGTTTTCTTTTTTTTTAAATTTTTTAAAAAATTTATTATTATTATTATTATTATTATACTTTAAGTTCTAGGGTACATGTGCATAACGTGCAGGTTTGTTACATAGGTATACTTGTGCCATGTTGGTGTGCTGCACCCATCAACTCGTCAGCACCCATCAACTCGTCATTTACATCAGGTATAACTCCCAATGCAATCCCTCCCCCTCCCCCCTCCCCATGATAGACCCCAGTGTGTGATGTTCCCCTTCCCGAGTCCAAGTGATGTCATTGTTCAGTTCCCACCTATGAGTGAGAACATGCGGTGTTTGGTTTTCTGTTCTTGTGATAGTTTGCTAAGAATGATGGTTTCCAGCTGCATCCATGTCCCTACAAAGGACACAAACTCATCCTTTTTTATGGCTGCATAGTATTCCATGGTGTATATGTGCCACATTTTCTTAATCCAGTCTGAGTTTTCAATTGACATCTCCAGTGTGCTTTGCTGTTAAATTCCCCACTGAGTAATACAAAAATGAAACTATCAGACTATGCCAGTAGAGATGATGTGCCTCCCCTACTTCTTACCAAATCTCCCAGTGCATGGTTCTTATATTTTGGTCCCTGGGAAACAGTTTATGCAATTCCCAGATGGAAAAGGGAGGGGAGAATGCACATAAGAACCCTTAGGAAATGAAGCTGGGCCACATAAGCTTTAGTGAGCTCAGCACCCCCAGTAACACAATGATCCCTAACAACACACTGGTTGTCTTTAAGCTCAGATATACGTCTGAGAATGAGATCACTCCCCAGGACTCTGGGGTCTTGTTATTTACAGCTGCAATGCTAAAATTGGCACTATGGGTACTTTATAAAATACGGGTGGAGTAGCCCTTGGCCTCTGTCATATATTGCCTGGGCTATGGTCTGGTATCCTCAATTGAGTACAGGTGAAAACAGATGGAAAATAAATTATCTTACAATTCTCAGTGTGTTTTCATGGACTTATCATCTGTTGGAAAATTTGTTCTGAGAATAGCATCAAGGAACTGATCTACATAGTGGGTAATGGCCAACGGAGGCCTCTGAGAGATGGCTTCTCCGTCAGCCAAAAAATTGCTTTGCCAAAGTTTTTGAGGCCATGGGGCTGCCTTGACAACACTAAGTAAAACAAGACACTGAAGTTCTTTAAATTTACCATAAGTCACAAGTTACAGCTGCTCTTAAATCTGGATCTTTGGAATATGTGTTCTCTGGTTGATTTAACATTTTTTTCTTGGCTGGATATGATGGTAAGATGTCTTCTGTGCTGTTAATGGCAACTTAAAAACTTCTTTTTTTTTCTCCCTACTCTTGACTTTCCATTTTTTTTTCTTTTTGTTTTACTATGACCCTCTTTGTTTCTTGATCTCTGCCTTTGAGTGACCTGCTAGAATTCTGAGCTGTTATATATCATGGTTCCAGCTAGGTAAGGCCAATTTATCATGATCAACCACCAGAAAATATGTTTTATTAAAAATAATTCAATTCTACTATGTGCAAAGTATGCACCCTAACCTCAATGCAGCATTTGACTCTGCAGGTAATCTACTTTCTCCTTTGACTTCTCTGACACCCATCTCTTCTGCTTCCCTTCTGTCGTGTTCACGGTGATTGACACCTCAATATTCATTCAAACCCAAATATGATTAGTCTAAGTCAATCGTGATGGTTCTATCCCACATGACAATGAACAATTGCTTTAAGAACTTCTGCAGTCATTTCGCCTCCAGCCTGGGGAGAAAGCCGGCACTATTCTGGACAAGTTGCACAGAAGTGAAGTTGAAGCCCTCATGTACTATGCCTGGAGCCCATGCTAGTGAACTTCTTGTGTGTGAAGTTTCCTTATTGTTTAAGCTGATGTGAGCTAGGACGTTCTGTTACTTGCACCTAAATGCACACTTACTGATGTTCCTTTTTAGTTCTTTGACCTCCACTTCTCAGGATCCTATGTTAGTCTTGCCTCTTTCCATCTTAGGTTTTGTGCTTTATCCTCTCTTCTTGTTCTTCAATCTCCGTGAGTGAACTCATCCATTCGTCTTGCATAAGTACAGTTTACATGTTGATGATTTCTAAATCTAATGTCCAGCTTAACCTCTTTTTCAACTTCTATATTTATAGGGGTCAATGATGGAGTCAGAGTATACTTCACAATCACCCGTAGAACTTTAAAAATATATAGGTGTACATGCCCCATCCCTGGGATTTCTGGTCCAATTTATGTAGAGCAAGGCCTAAGCATTTGCATGTTTTTAAAACTCCACAGGTAATTTCTGACACAGAGCAGGGTTAAGAAGCATATCCTAGAAATACCTCTTCCTGGATATCTCATAATCTTTTCAGCTTCAGTTCTCTCAGTTCCCTAAACTTGCTCTTCTTCTTGTAGACAAAGATGAGTAAGACATAGTGTCCATCTTCAAGGGCCTCACAATCCAGTTGGACAGGCTGGGAATAGGTTGTGGGGAAGTAGATAGTACATCATTTCTCTAGGATTCCCAGGGCTCATCTGTCTGTGGGTATAGGCAGAAGCCAGAACCGTCAGTGCCTATACTTCACTGACTCTTCCCCGCTCCTGCTGATATGGAACCTGTAGCCTAGAGCTGTCCAATAGAACTTTCTGGATGTTGGAAATGTTCTATATCTGTGCTATCCAATAAGGTATATGCGAAAAATGTACTAGCCCCTTTTGAGCATAGCCTCTTTTGTGTCAGAAGTCTCTTTTGAGCATTTGAAACATGGCCAGTACTACTAAGGAATGGAATTGTTATTTTTAGTTAATTAGTTTAAATAGCCACATGTGCTAGTGGCTACTATAGTGGATCGTGCAGCTAGCTCTTGCAAACCCTACTTGGTTACATCTGGTAATATTTATGAACTTAAATACAGGATTTAAGTTAACTACCATTTCTATCAGATACTACTGTTCCACAGGCAATCCCTTTCTGATTTTGACCATGGTCCACAGGAAGGGATATATTTTACATAATGACCCAGTACATTTATACATGTATACTCACACATGCACACATACTTGCATATACATATATGCCTACTTCCATCAAACTCTACTTCTGAGGCTCTCTGATTTTTTAATCCAATTCTAGTCTATTAAAAACTGCTGGTCATGAGCCGCCAATTTATTTTCATGACCCACTAACTAATGCATCAAACCCCACAATTTGGGAAGTACTACCCTAGGGGTCTATCTTGTCCCACTGGGTGCTTGTCTTTCTACTTACGGCATTGAAGTCTTGGCTGGGTGTCACTGCTGCTTGGCCAGGGGCAATTCCAGGCTCACTGGGGTCCCTGTAGTACCAGAGATGTGGTCTGCAGTGGATAAAGGGGGAAGATGCCCATCTCTCCTTTATGTCTCAGTCTGTTAGAGGGCTCCCAAAGCATACAGCCAATATCTGAATTTCTTAAAGGTTCTTAGTGAAACAGCTCTTTCGGCTTTCATTCACAGCCCTCCAGCTCACACTCCAGCTGTGAGTTTGCATTGGAGGTTTAGAGGTATGAAAAGCTCAGTGGCAGACATCCCGCTGTCCTCAGAATCGCTTCTCATCCTTTAGCTTGTAGATTGCCTCTCCTGCCTGATGACTAAGGTTTCCCATTGGGCTCAGTGTGTCTGGGATCAAGTTCTCTCTCTGGAGGCTCCTCAGCCCACATGTAGCAGCCATCTGGTGGGCCCGACTTCCACTTTTCCTGACTTACAGACATTTCCTAGACTTGAGGAACTTGATAGGTGTTATAAAATAAGTGTGCTATGGGACCACGGTTCAGTTTGTTCTATGTAGAACTGAGGGAGCCTCAAAAAGGGATAGAGAGGAGAAAAGGCAAGGATCGGGGAACAGGTTAAGTTAGTCTCAAAGGATCAGGAGAAGCTTGCAGGAAGACAAAAGGAACTGGTTGTGACCTTTCTACCTTCCCCAAGTCAAGTCAGTAGCTTTTCTGTTTCCACCACATTTTGTTCATACCTCCATTACAACTTCTCACACTTTGTTTCTGTCTAGACTTTGAGATTCTCAGGTACAAAGATCATTCTTTTTTCATGTTTGTATCCTTAGAAACTAACACGAGGCCTTTCGTATTGTAGACAGAAGTAGCCACTGAGTGAATAGACAATGATGCTTGAGGCTTTTGCCCTGAGCCCCAGGACACCGGTATATTAAGGTGGAGCTCATCTGCCTACCTCTCAAGATGACATGTCAAAGGAAGTAATGTTGTAGACCCCGAAGTGGAAATATTAGGTAGTATTGTTATTTTTCGAGATCCATCAGGCCAAGGGTGATGGTGAGTTTCTGCTAAATCTGCTAAGCATGGCAGTAAGAATACATTCAGGTGCCTGGACAGATTGATGGCAAACAAAACAGGTAAAGTTCCTGCATCCGTGGAGCTTTCTGTCTAGTCAGGGGTGACAGGCAACCAACGAAGCAGTGACAAGGAGGTGTGACTGGAGACGTACAGGTGGCTATAAGAGAATAGAAACCAGCCTAGGGAAATTAGGGGGCTTCATAGTGGAGAAAGATGAGGAGTGAACTCATGTCAAAGATGACCTGTGCAAAGAAGGAAGGAAAGCCGGGCACGGTGGCTCATGCCTGTAATCCAGCACTTTGAGAGGCTGAGGCGGGCGGATCATGAGGTCAGGAGATTGAGACCATCCTGGCTAACACGGTGAAACCCCATCTCTACTAAAAATACAAAAAATTAGCCGGGCGTGGTGGTGCACGCCTGTAGTCCCAGCTACTCGGAGGCTGAGGCAGGAGAATGGCGTGAACCCGGAAGGCGGAGCCTGCAGTGAGCCGAGATCGCGCCACTGTGCTCCAGCCTGGGCGACAGAGAGTGACTCCATCTCAAAAAAAAAAAAAAAAAAAGGAAGGAAGGAAAGAGTATTCCGGGAGAGGGAAAGGGAATAGCAGGTATGAAGGCCGGAAGGCATGGTGCAGTAAAGGAACTGAAGAAAATTCTGCAGAGAGCATTGCATGTGTGTAGGAAAGTAGCAAGGGATGAAGCTGGAGAGAGCAGCACAGGCCAGATGTTAAATGACAAGCCCACCATGGAAAGAAGCGTGTTGTCCAACCTAACGCTAATGGAAAGCCAAGGAAGGGTTTTAGGAAAGACTATAACCTGATAAGATTTGCGCTCTAGGATAGAAAACAGATTGTAGGAGGTTCAAGACTAGACACTGCTGCAGGATCCAAGTGAGGTGTGACAGTGGCTGGGAGGCACCAGGGTTCATCTAGCTGGTGGAATACGCTGGACCATGCAGGGACCACATGAGTGCATTAAGTACCTGGGAAGAAGAAAGGGAAAGAACAATATGGGGCCTGTGTGCTCTAACAGGGGATACAGGGCACTGATGGCAAACCTGCTTTATCATCCTGCTAGCTCTAGATGAGTGTAAAAACTGAAGTGGATTCCCACGATGGAATGGGCTTTGCTGGTAATTGCTTTCAGAGGCTCCAGGCCAACTCCAGGTCCTCTTCTAAGTGCCCTAGAGAGATGGATAGATTTGTCCTTCTGAAGACTTCCAGGGTAGGTTGGGGATCATCGACAGCAATCTCAGAATCATCCCAGGATTTCTTCTCAAACACTGGATCTTTGCCTCTAGCTGTAAAATAGACCAAATCCATGGAGGGATCTGGCAACCAACCACGTCTTTTGAACTCGGGAAGTTCAGCAGCCAGGCTCATGGCCTGCATTGGTATATTAAATCCTGTTCCCAATCCAGACCAAAATCCTAATGTGCAGGCAAAAAAAAAAAAAAAAAAAAAAAACAAGCAGCAGCATTTCAAGCCTAAATTGGCCTTTGAGGTTGTCTAGTATGGTCTCCTGATCGAACTTTCATGAAAATCAGACAAGAAACCTAAAGCAGTCCTTTGATCCACTTCCTTTCTGTTTTATTTCCTGGATTTCCATGGAAATCTGTGATGAAAGAATGAATAATCGCTGTTCTACTTCCTGCAAGTGTTCACATTCTCACCTCTTAGTAATATTTACTGGGAATACTATAAGCAAGGAAACCCAGGAGGAAGAGGTACAGACAGAGCTGACAGTATTTAGAGGGACTGAATCTGAAGGTGCTTCTGGGTTCTGCTGGAGACCCTCATTTATACAGCTCACTCCATGCACAGAGCATCTGAAGAATGTCATGGCCATGGGAAACTGAGGTCCCGTGGGCTGTTGGAAGACCAAGCACAGGTTGAAGCAGTGTGGAAGAGAAGTTTTGGCCCCGAGACTGACTCTGGCAGAGCACACTGCGGAGACCATTTTTGTGCTTTTGCTTCACTTCACTTTTCAAAGATTGTTTGAGCTCATCTTGGACATTTGGAAGCAGCTAAATCTAGCAAGGAACAGGATCATTGGCTTCTTCGTCTAATAGCATTTGTCTCTGCAGCTGCACTGCCTTCTGAGCACAGGTGTGCAGAGCGTGATTAAGTGACCCCAGAAATCTGACCGCCTGGGTGTGGTGTTCATTTTTCCACCCTGATGCAATTATCTCAGGGTGTGGGGACGCTCTGTCTCACTCCCTTTTTTTCTCCCCCGCCACCAAACTCTGGATTTCAGTTAATTGTGAAAAATAACAAGGAAGTGTTATTTTTATGCTGTTTTGCTATTTATGCTGTTGTAGTTGATTTGCTTCTTGAACAACTTCCTCTGATCTCTTTTAAAAGTTGGCCGAAAAAGCAGGAAGCCAGGCAGGACAAACTTTTGAAAAAGTCTTTCAGCACCTTCGTGGATCCAAACTTTAGTGTGATTTGGCAGGCAATGTGGGGTAACATGTTCCAGTGTTTTAACTTGCACAGAATTGCCAGATTAGCTATTGTTTGACTTGTCCAATTAATGAAATGTGGAAAAAAAAAAAGGGTGGTAACTGTTAAGCCTGCTGCAATGTCTAGACAGGAGGGGGGGGGGGGGGAGGTGGAATACCAAGGGAGACGACACAGAATTTCCTTGCCTTTCGGTTTTCTTATACTGAGTATTTCTGCCGTGGCACAACAACACGTGGGCCAAGATATTGATAAGTGAGAGATAATGTTTTGGTTAAAGTGAAAAATAAAGTTTCAGGCTACACACAGGAGACATTTCTCATGTAAGTGTGTTAAAGGAAAAGAGGCAATCATTTAGCCTGTAGGGTAAACACACACGTGCATAAATATACACTACAACCGTGCCAATCCAGCCAGAAGGGAGACGCTCCGGGGAACTTGGTTTTTGGAGAGAAGATTTGGGGTTCAGGAGAGCTTATAAATGTTGTGCAGGCACTTTGTGACCTTGTGTTTGGGTTATAGGCAGGGTGGGTATTGTGACATGCAGGGTTATAAGATAAATATGCCAACTGACTCATAGAATTGGGAGGACAGGCAATATAGGGGATTGTGAAGTAATTTTTTTTTTTTTTTTAAAGACAGAGCCTTGCTCTGTTCCCAGGCTGGAATGCAGTGGCACGATCTGGGCTCACTGCAACCTCCGCCTCCCAGGTTCAAGCGATTCTCCTACCTCAGCCTCCCAAGTAACTGGGACTACAGGCACGTGCCACCACACCCAGCTAATTTTGGTGTTTTTTAGTAGAGACGGGGTTTCACCATGTTGGCCAGGATGGTCTTGATCTCGTGACTTCATGATCTGCCCGCCTTGGCCTCCCAAAGTGCTGGGATTACAGGCATGAGCCACCGTGCCCAGCTGCTTAGTGCCTTGGTGTCTCCACTGCCCAGAAAACTTCCTTCAAAGCCCATGATGGGGAGAAAAAACCCGAGAGAGAATTAGACAAACATCTAAGGGTTTGGGGTGAGATTCCCATAGGCAAAAATCAAAACAAAACCACTTATGTTTAAGTATAGATATAAATTATTACAATACTGTATATAATGGTTATTATGTACACAGATGCAATTACATGTACTCTACCTCATTTGCATAAGTTTAAATTAAAATTTAAATGACTGAATAGACTGTTTTTTTTGAGACAGGGTCTCGCACTGTTACCTAGGCTGGATTGCAGTGGCGCCATGTTGGCTCACTGCAACTTCTGCAATCTCCGCCTCCCAGGTTCAAGTGATTCTCATGCCTCAGCCTCCCGAGTGGCTAGGATCACAGGTGCGTGCCAACCTGCCTGGCTAATTTTTGTATTTTTAGTAGAGACAGGGTTTCACCATGTTGTCCAGGCTGCTCTCAAACTCCTGACCTCAAGTGATCTGCCTGCTTCAGCCCCCCAAAGTGCTGGGATTACAGGCATGAGCCACTATGCCCAACCTGAATAGGCTGATGTTTACGCATGTTGGGCAAAGGCTTTCCCCTTTACTTTTATTCAAAACCAGGCGAGCATCTCCCTCCCTCAGTCTCTCAACCCCCCAGGACCCTCCTTACAGACCCACATTAGAGGCCAGCACGCAAGGCTTGATTATCACGGAACAGGCCCCAGCAGCATGGAACAGACAGCAGAACTTGACCTTTCCCCAACCCTGGCCTAGCCACAGTAGCTCCTATCCTCAGCGTCTCTTCACTCTCTTAGGTGAAGGAACTGTTATTCAGAGAAGGAAATCCATGTGTAGAATGGCTCTGAGGAAATGGGACACGTGAGAGGAAGTTTTCATTGGCATCCAGGAGGAAGAAGCCCGGGATAGGTGCTACTGCCTAGGATGGCAGATGTCACAAAGAATAACCTTGGGCAGTGGGGGAAGTAGAGGCAAGAGTAACCTAGAAGCCTGGAATAGAGGAAGGAGGTGTGGGAATCAAAGAGCCCTGGGGGGAAAAAGGAAATGGAGCCACCATATTTCAGAAGTAGGAAGAAAACCTTGGAGAATATCTTAGTCCAATCCTTTCATATTCCAGATGAGGAAACCAAAGCTCAGAGAGGTTAACTGCTTTGTTCAAAGTCATAAGGCATGTAGTAATAGACCTAGAATTAAAATTCAGATGTCCTGTCTCAAGTCTAGTAGACTTCCCACTGTGATGAAATATTAAATGCATTAAAACCACAGCACTAATATTGAGTTAATTTGTAATTCAAAGGAACGGTTGTTTCTCAACCAACTAAATGCCCTATTGTTCTTCATTACGAAATCAGACAATTCTGAATCTGGACCATTCCATATTTCTCTAATGGAGTTTTATTGTAATCATGCCAGATACTATGAGCAGATAATGAATGTAGTAAATTTTAAATCATTTCATTACACACTAATTTGTTTTACAGAATCAGATTCATGTTCTTTTTTTTTTAAGCACAAAATCACAAAGTGATTTTGCTAGACAAACTTCAAAAGACTGGGAAAGATTCTGTTTCTAGTATTTCCAGCTAAGACCTGAAAAGCCTAGAGGCTGGAAACTGTATAGAAGAGTCAGCTGGTTCTGTCAAGGCTTCCAGTGTAGTTTTGGCACCTGTCACAGCTTAAGCCTTGTTTGGACCACATGGAATATCATGGATTTTTTTTTATTGCTAGCAAATCACTCAGGCACTATGTATTATAATGTCCATTGTCATGCTGCTATAAAGAATACCCGAGACTGGGTAATTTATAAAGAAAAATTGTGAGTCTTTAATTGACTCACAGTTCCAAATGGCTGAGGAGGCCTCAGGAAACTTATAATCATGGCAGAAGGCAAAGAGGAAGCAAGGCACATCTTACAGGGCAGCAGAAGAGTGAGAGGGTGCAGGAAAAAATTGCCACTCTTAAAACAATGAGATCAATTCCTTCACTATCCCAAGAACATCATGGGGGAATCTGCCCCATGATCCAATCACCTCCCACCAGGTCCCTCCCTTGACACATGGGAATTACAATTCAAGATGAGATTTAGGTGGGGACACAGAACCAAACCATATCACACTACAGAAGCAACATCGTCTTTCACACTGGGCTACCAAATTGGTTAGACTTGCCTCATTTTTTTCAGAATGGCCAAAGTCCTTTCCAAATCCAAATCTTTGGTAGTGATTCTACCCTAATATGATTTATCTTCATCTTTAAAGAGTTGTACTCTAAGATTTTTAAACTACTAATTTGGAAGGTGCTAATTGCTTAGAAAACAGGGCTTAAGACAGTTTATTTCCTCGCTTAAAGCTTGTTTTTGTTTTGTTTTGGGGTTTTATTTTTTTGAGACAGAGTCTTATTCTGTCACCCAGGCTGGAGTGCAGTGGCATAATCTTGGCTCACTGCAACCTCTGCCTCCCCGGTTCAAGCAATTCTCCTGCCTCAGCCATCCAAGTAGCTGGAATTACAGGCATGCATCACCACGCCTGGCCAATTTTTGTGTTTCTAGTAGAGACGGGCTTTCACCATGTTGGCCAGGCTGGGGTCTTGAACTCCTGACCTCAGGTGATCCACCCACCTCGGCCTCCCAAAGTGCTGGGATTACAGGTGTGAGCCACCGTGCCCGGCCCCTCTCTTAAAACTTCTTATAAATAACTAGGAGTTGCAGGGCAGAAAATGTCAACAATCAAAATTTTAATTTCTAAAATCCCTAATTTATTCTTGCTTTCTATTCAATCCCATTTTCCCTCTTTCAGAGATTCCTATTTTCTAGCACTGACATGCATTAATTATTTTCAAAACTGTGTGTGTATATCTTTTCTGTCATTTCAACAGATTTGAGGGCAGAAGGGAAGGCTGGCATGTGGGTTCAGTCTGCTTTCTTCATCTAATCATTGTAAATCACATATAAAATCATTTTTTTTGAATGAAAATTTTGAGGAGTCCAGAAAACTGAACTCAGTTGATCTGATACAGGCCATGCTAAAGTCTGTGTTGTTTAGTTACAGGACCAAAAGACCCATTCCGCATCCTTGATTCTCTACAAGGTAGACCCAATGGCAGCTATTTCCAGTCAAGACTCTCTTCCAAGGACGATTGTTCATGGGCTCCACTAGAGACCTTTATAGAAATAGTCTTGCGGGGCAGCGAATGACCAGCTCTGTCTTGCCATCCATTTCTGTGGTGAACATGAGAAGACAATGTGACTGGAAACAAGAATAGCCATGTGGAGTGAGGTCTAGTTCGTGGTGATCCTGAACAATCACATGTGGTCCAGGGTTACAACAGGATCTGGATTACATAACCTGAATCTTCTTTAATAACCACACAGGAGCTAATTTTGTTTCTAAAAACAGTGGGATTTTTGGATGAAATATATTGTTGCATGAATATGCTCTTTTTCATTTTTCTCCTCAGCACTCCCATGTCTGAATCGTGGGGCATTTAACTGACAGTAAGGAGACAAGTCCTTAACTTGTCTTAACCTCTTGGTGACGGGGAAGATACTACTAGACACCTATACTCAATGCCCATTTTCTCTTTGATGACACAGACTTCTGTTCTGGAAGGCAGAGTGCCTAGCTAAAAATACCCTTCCAGATTCCCCTGCAGCGAAGTAAGGCCAGGTGACACATTGTAGCTGATGGGACCTGAACAGACGTCAACAAAGGGTTTCTGGGAACGCGTTTGATATTCTGATATGGATGCTAACCCACCTCCCTGTCTTGTTGATGTTTTCTGGCTGGAATGCAGACATAAGGCTGGTAATGGAGTCGCCATCACATATCCATTGGGTAACAAGCACAGTATGGAAAACCATACTCTAAGGATGGTGGAGTTCAAAGTGGAAGGATCCTGGGACACTGCTTGCAGATCAGATTGCTAACCTCTGAATTCCACCGATGTGAGAAATATAAACCCCTATTTGGATATGTCACCACAGTTAGGCCATATGCAGCTAAACACAATCTTAAAAGATGTTATTCAGTCAATTCACCTACAAGCTTTGAAATTTACTACCCATTCCCTAAACTATATCCTAAAGATACTGATGAAAATTATGTAAATTCACCTTAACAAGTCTTGAACATATCTTGTCAATAATATGAGGCAATAAAATATTTTAACAATTCCCAAATGGCAATACATGTTTAAGAAAATTTGTCAGCCTTTAGGCAAAGCAGCAAGTTGTGATGTGGTTGTGATTGTCTATGCCATGTACAGAAATGATCTGACCATTTAAACGTTATGTTGGTGGTATTTGCATTTGTAATATCAGACATGGTTGAATTTTAACTTAAATTTGGTTTCATGATTGTCACTGAAAATTTTTAAAAGATGACATGATGCAGTTTTAAAATGAAAAATGTCTACACAAGAAAATTGCCTGACATGTTACATATAATAGAATTAAAAGAGGTAGAAATTGAGAAATTTCTTGGACCAAATCATAGAATTTTTCCAAGCAAGAAAATGTTAGTGGTATTGACTCATGAATCATAAATGTTACTAAGGTGCTAATATCTATCAGTAAATAAGCTTTCTACTGATATCTAAGAGAAATTACTTAACCTCTGGTGATGTATCATTCAATTAAAGAATAATGAAACTTCAAGTTTAACTAAACAGGAAATACAGACACAACTCTGTACCCTTTGATATCCTTCACAATTGCAAAGGTTGGTGAGCAGTCTCAACTTTAATGCGGTATAAAAAGGAAATAATTTTCCTAGTAACTTTCATCAACCAATGACTGTTGATTTCCCATTTGCCACAAGGTATTTCAGTGTTATCCAAGAACCTTCCAGTGACTTTTTGGTTATTAGAGTTGTGTCATTTTATTTTCACAGACTTGGTCCTGTTCACCTGAGTGTGAAGTCATTTGTCTCTTCTTCATCCCCAAACACCAACAGACTTATGGTTCCATTGGTAAACATTTTTTGTGTATATATATTTTTTCCTTTGAGAATTTAAGTTTTTTATTAGCTGGGCGTAGTAGCACATGCCTGTAATCCCAGCTACTCAGGAGGCTGAGGCACAAGAATCAGTTGAACCCAGGAGGCAGAGGTGGCAGTGAGCTGAGATAGTGCCACTGCACTCTAGCCTGGGAGACAGAGTAAGACTCTGTCTCAAAAAAAAAATTTTAACTTTTTGAATTGATATTATACCTACTTGTTTCAAACTTTTTTTTTTATTATACTTTAAGTTCTAGAGTACATGTGCACAACGTGCAGGTTTGTTACATACGTATACATGTGCCATGTTGGTGTGCTGCACCCATTAACTCGTCATTTATATTAGGTATATCTCCTAATGCTATCCCTTCCCCCACCGCCTCCCCACAATAGGACCCGTGTTTCAAACATTTAAATGTATTATATAAAATATGTAATTTAATATATTATAAATATATAATCTATCATATAATTTTATATAGATATACATAATTATATATAGTTTTACATTTATATATAAAATTACATAATTTATATATTTTGTATGTATATATTATATATGTATTATATAGAAAGGTTATATAGCTGAAGTCTCCTTCCCACTTCCATCTCTCACTTATTTTCCACTTCCCACCCTCCTATAGGTATCATCTTTTAGTATCATGTATATCCTTCCAGAGTCGTTACACGCGTGCAAACAAATGTAACCTCTATATACAATGTTCTGAATCTTTTCCTTTGTTTGATAATGCATCCTAGAGAGTTTTACATGTCAGTACACACAGATCCTCCTCATTGACTTGGTCTAGCTGCATGGGTTCCCTCGTACAGCTGTATCATAATTTATGTAACCAGTTCCCGATTGATGGGCATTCGAGTGGTTTTCATTTACTTGCTGTTACAAATAACGTTTGAATAATACTGTACATAAATCATTTTAGACATAAGGAGGTATACTTTATGTGAAATTCCCCAAAATTGGATTACTGGATGAAATGGTAATATACATCTGTAATTTTATAGATATTGCCAAATTACCTTCCACAGGGATCATGCAGATTTAATATATGAGGATGTCTGTTTCCCACAGCCTCACTAACAAGGCGTGCTATGGATTTTTGCCAATCTAATAAGCAAAAAGTGGTATCTGAATATAATTTTAATTTGCATCTTTTTTTTTCCACAAGTGAGGTTGAGCATCTTGCATCTTGTCTCATATTTAAGAACCATCTGCCATTCCTTTTTTCTTGGTATCTTTTTATATACTTAGTACATCTTACTATTGTAGTGGGGTTTTTTCCTTTGAAATTCTGAAATAACTTGGCAAAAAGTACACAAAAAATAGGAAGCATAATGAAACATTATAAAGTGGACACCTGTCTAAATATCATTTGGGTTAAAAAAAAAAAGGACAAAAGGACATTTTAAGCATCCAAATCCTCCTTACTATTTCCTTTCCTTTGCCCTAAAAGGAATCTGGCTTTTATTATAATCACTTTCTCACTTTCATATAATTTCATCATCTATGTGGTAATTTAGTTTGACCTGTTTTAGAACATTCTCTAAAAGGAAACATATTGTACATATTCTTTTGTGAGAATGCAAAGTATTGCTTTGTGCTATTCATCGGGTTGTTCATGTAGCTCTAGTTCATTCATTTCTATTGCTGTGCAGTACTCTACTGTAAGAATATACACCATTTTAATGTATCATTTTATTGTTGATGGAAATTTGGGTTGTTTCCAATGTGGGGCTATCAGAAACAATGCTGCTATTCTTTTACTTGTGTCCTGGTACATAAGTGGGCAAGTTTCTGAATGGTTTGTTTATAATCTGGAGAAAATATAAATTTTCAGCTTTAGAAGACAATGACGAACTATACTTTTCTAAGTGCCACAGTTGTGGCAATTTAGACTCCTACCCTTGGTTATGAGGAGTCTCCTTATTCTTTATCTTTGTGAACATGATATTGTCAGATGGTCATTTTTGCCAATCTTGCAGGTGCATAGTATTTCATTTTGGCTTTAATTTGTATTTCTCTGATAAGTCATGAAATTGAGGATCTTTTCATACTTTTATTGGGTGTTTGTATTTTATGTTGTGCAATGCTATGGGTCTTTCACCCATTTTTGAAGAATTGTCTTTTTCTTATTAAAAAATCTTTATGAAGGCAATTCTTCATGAAGAACATGATATATATATACACACACATATACATATACACACACATATATGGATCTACACACACACATATATATATAGTTCTTCAAAGTTTTGCTTTCATAGCTATTGTATATTGATATTTCTTGAGAATTTCATTCCTAGGTAATGGAGAATTTTTGTTACTTTTGAAAGCGTGGTCTTTTCATTTTTCTTTGGACATATGACTGTTTATTAAATTTTTACCCTGCTGCTTTACTAAATTTTACTAAATTCCATATTTGTAATCATTTTTCCGTTGATTCTTTTGATAGTCTACCTCTTCCCAATTTTCATACTTCTGTTTTCTTTCTCCATCTAATTGTGCTCAGTAGTACCTCAAATACAGTGACAAATAATGGTTTTCTTTGTCTTGATTTCGACTTTAATGAGAAAGGCTCTAGTGTTTTTCCATTTAAGTAATATGCTGGCTTTTGGCCAAAGATAGCTATGTGTGTGTGCACATCTTAAAAGAGTCTATATCTTCCTATTTTTTATGTGTCTTTTTTTTCTATCAAAAATACTGGCAAAAAAAAAATAGTGGCTAATTTCTACCAAATACCTTTTCAGTGTCTAGAGAGAGGATCACTTCATCTCCCACCAGATCTATCACTATGACAAATAATATTTTAAAAATTTACTAATATTGAATTTTTCTTAATCCTGAGTAAACTGTACTTAGTCATTAACTTGATCAATATACTACTACACTGTTTGCTCATATTTTATTCAGAATTTTTGCCTCAAAATACATAATTGAGATTAGACTGTGATACTGTATGTGTGCATTTGCAATATTTATCAGATTTTAGTCCAACTTTATATATAAACATTTTAAAAAATTTTTCTATAGTCTACAGCAATTTGAATAGCGTTAGAATTAGCAGATTTTTTTTTTTAAAAAGAGTTGGTATAATCACCTCCCTTTATTTTCAGCTTAATTGAAGTATAATTGATATAAACATAAATTGCACATATTTCAAAAGTATAATTTGATGCATTTTAACATATTGTGTATGTGTATATATATATTTATACACACATGCTGATGGTTTCATATATATATGTTATAAATATATATGTGAACCCATCAGCACAGTTGAAATAATAAATATGTCCTCATGATCCTTTGTAATTTCTCCCTTCCCCTATCCCTCTGTCCATTCACAATAACTGATCTGCTCCTTTTTACTACTTAATAGTTTATGTTTTCTAGAGTTTTATATAAATGAAATCTTTTGTGTCTGGATTCTTTCATTGCACTGACCAATTATTTTGGGATTTATCCAAGTTACTCTGTTTATCAATAGTTTATTCTTTGTTGTTCCTGAATAATATTCCATAACTTGCCTATCCATTGACTTGTTGTAGGATATTTGAGTGGTTTCTAGTTCAGGGCTGTTACAGATAAAGCTATTATGACTATTACTGTACAAGTCTTTGTATAGACATATGCTTTCATTTCTCTTGGGCAAATACCTAGGAGTGGAATTTCTGTGTGGTTTTCTTGGTATGTGTTTAACTTTATAAGAAACCACCAAACTTTTCCAAAGTCATTGCACCATTTTCCATTCCCACCAGCAGCAGTATGAGAGTTTCTGGTGTGCCACATCCTTGCCAACACATCTTTTAAAATTTAACTATTCTAATATGTATGCAGTGATGTTATAGGCTGAATTGTGTCCCCCTCCCCACAAATCCATATGTTGAAGGCCTAACCTCTAGCATGTTAGAATTTGACCTTACTTGGAGATAAGGTCAAATGTAATCAAGTTAAAATGAGATCACTAGGGTGTGCCCTGATCCAACATGACTGGTGTCCTTAAAAAAGGGAGGGAAATGGTGGCGCATACCTGTAATCCCAGCTACTTGGGGAGCTGAGGCAGGAGGATCGCTTGAGCCTGGGAGGTCAAGGCTGCAGTGAGCCCTGATCGTGCTACTGCACTCCAGCATGGGTGACAGAGTAAGACCCTGTCTTAAAAAAAAAAAAAAAAAGTGTGGGGAATGCGGATGCAGAAATAAATACGCATAGAGGGAAGATGATCTGAAGAGATGTAAGTAGAAGATGGTCATCTACAAGCCAAGGAGAGAGGCATCGAACAGACCCTTTCTTCACAGCCCTTAGAAGGAACCAACTTGGACTTGGAAGTCCAAGTCCAACCTTGATCTTGGACTTCCAGCCTCCAGAACTATGAGAAAATAAATTTCTGTTGTTTAAGCCACCCAGTCTGTGGTATTTTGTTATGGCAGCCTTAGCAAATTAATACAGTATCTCATTGAGTTTTAATTTACATTTCTATAATAATTGATATTGAGGATATTTTCATTGCTTATTTGCTACCTTTATGTTTTCTCTGGTAAAGTACCTGTTCAAATTTTTTGCCAGTTTTTAAATTATACTGCTTGTCTTCTTATTGAGGTAGGAGAGTTTCTTCAAGTTCTTTGTCAGATATATGTGTTGCAAATATCTTCTCCCAGACTTTGGCTTGCCTTTTTATCTTTGTCGCTGACCTTTTTTTTTTTTTTTTTTTTTTGAGACAGAGTCTCAGTCTGTCACCTAGGCTGGAGTGCAGTGGTGCAATCCTGGCCCACTCCAACCTCTGCCTCCCGGGTTCAAGCGATTCTCCTGCCTCAGCCTCCCGAGTATCTGGGATTACAGACATGTGCCACCACGCCCGGCTAATTTTGTATTTTTAGTAGAGACGGGGTTTCTCCATGTTGATCAGGCTGGTCTCAAACTCCTGACCTCAGGTGATCCGCCTCCCTTGGCCTCCCAAAGTGCTGGGATCACAGGCGTAAGCCACTGCACCCAGCAGCTGACTTTTAAAGAATAGTTTTTCATTTTTATTAAGTCCAATTTATCAAAATATTTTGTGCTTTTAATATCTCATTAAGACGTCTTTGGAGCCAGGCATGGTGGCATGTACCTTAGTCTCTGCTACTCTGGAGGCTGAGGTGGTAGGATTACTTGAGCCCAGAAGTTTGAGCCCAGCCTGCAAAACATAGTAAGATCCCTTCTCTTAAATTTTAAAAAAGAGAAAAAAACTTTTTTAACAAAAAGTCTTTGCCTACAATTGTCTCATATTTTCTTCTAGAAGCATTACAATTTTAGCCCTTATATTTTTTACTTAAATTCTACATATGGTATGAGGTAAAAGTTGCAAGTTTTTTTTTTGTTGTTACATATGGCTAATTGTTTCAGCACTATTTGTTGAAAATATTATTATTATTAGCTAACTTGGCACCTTTTTTAAAAAAAAAAATCAATTGATGTTTTATATGTGACTTTATTCTGGATTCTATTCTGGTTCCATTGATCTAAAAGTATATATTTACCTTACCACATTGTCTTCCTTACTTTAGCTTTATAATAAGTCTTGAAATCAGGTAATGTAAGTCTTCCAGCTTTGTTCTTTTTTCAAAATTGTTTTGGGTATTCTAGGTCATTTGTGTTTCCATATGCGTTTTAGAATCAGCTTGTCAAATTCTTCAAAAAAGCCTGCTGAGATTTTGATTGAGATTGTCCTGAATCTCTAAATGAAATTGGGAACAGGTGACATCTTAACAATATTGAGCCTTCTAATCCACAAACACAGTATATATCTCTTCATTCATTCAAGTCTTACTTCTCTCAAAAATGTTTTATAATTTTTACTGTATAAATCATGTATTTTGTTAAATTTATCCCTAAGTACTTCATATTTTTGATGCTATTACAAGCGGCATCTTTTAAATTTGTTTTTGATGGTTTGTGGCCAGTACATAGAAATAAAATTTGTTGGCAATCATTTCTAGTTTGATTTTTTTTTTTTTTGTAGATTCCCTAGGATTTCCTATTTAGATGATTATATTGTCCGTTGATAAAGACAATGCTACTTCTTCCTTTCCAATCTGTATGCCTTTAATTTCTTTTAATTGCTTTAAAGTATGGGTTAAGACATTCAGTACAATGTAGAATAGGAGTATTAAGAGTGGACATTTTTGCCTTATTTATAATCTTATGGGGAATGCATTCAGTCTTTAACTATAAAGTTAAAGATTGTAGGTTTTTGTAGATGTCCTTTATTGAGCTTAGTATTTTGCACACTATTCCTAGTTTTCTTAGAGCTTTTATGAATGCATGCTGAATTTTGTCAATTTTTTTTTTGCGTCTTTTGAGATAATACGGTTCTTCTCAATCTGTTAATACAGTAAATTACAATTGATTGGTTTTCAAATGTTAAACCAACATGTGCTTTCCTGGGATAAATCCCACTTAGTCATGCTGTATTATTATTTTTACATATTGCTGGATTCAACTTGTTCAAATTTTAAGTTTTGTGTCTATATTCATATGAGATATTGGTTTATAGTTTTTTTGTTTTTGTTTTCGTAATGATTTTGTCTGCTTTGGGTATCAGGGTAATGCTGGCCTCATAGAATGAGTTAGAAAGTGTTTCTTCTGGCTGGGCACAGTAGCTCACGCCTGTAACCCAAGCACATTGGGAGGCCAGGGAGGGTGGATTACTAGATCAGGAGATCGAGACCATCCTGGCTAATATGGTGAAACCCTGTCTCTACTAAAAATACAAAAAATTAGCCAGGCATGGTGGCACACGCCTCTAGTCCCAGCTACTCAGGAGGCTGAGGCAGGAGAATTGCTTCAACCTGGGAGGCGGAGGTTGCAGTGAGACAAGATTGTGCCACCGCACTCTAGCCTGGGTGACAGAACAAGAGCGAGACTCCGTCAAAAAAAAAGAAAGGTGTTTCTTCTTATTTTCTGGAATATTATGTTGTAGAATTCCCCATTGAGGGCATCTGGGCCTGGAGCTTTCTTTGTGGGAAGGGTTTTAACCACAAATTTAATTTGATTAGTAGATACAGGGAAACTTGGGCTATCTACTTCTTTAATGACCAAACTATCAAGGCTCACTAAAGAAATTTGCCCATTAGGGGGCGGAGCAAGATGGCCGAATAGGAACAGCTTCAGTCTCCATCTCCCAGCGCGAGCGACACAGAAGACCGGCAATTTCTGCATTTTCAACTGAGGTACTGGGGTCATCTCACTCGGGAGTGCCGGACAATCGGTGCTGGTCAGCTGCTGCAGCCCGACCAGCGAGAGCTGAAGCAGGGCGAGGCATCGCCTCACCTGGGAAGCGCGAGGGGGAAGCGAGTCCCTTTTCCTAGCCAGGGGAACTGAGACACACAACACCTGGAAAATCGGGTAACTCCCACCCCAATACTGCGCTGTAACACTGGCACACCGGAGATTGTATCCCACACCTGGCCGGGAGGGTCCCACGCCCACGGAGCCTCTCTCCTTGCTAACACAGCAGTCTGCGGCAATCTAACCACAAGGCAGCAGCGAGGCTGGGGGAGGGGCGCCCGCCATCGCTGAGGCTTAAGTAGGTAACTAAAGCTGCTGGGAAGCTGGAACTGGGTGGAGCTCACAGCAGCTCAAGGAAACCTGCCTGTCTCTGTAGACTGCGCCTCTGGGGACAGGGCTCAGCTAAAGCAGTAGAAGCCTGTGAAACGCGAACGACTCTGACAGCTTTGAAGAGAGCAGTGGATCTCCCAACACGGAGGTTGAGATCTGAGAAGGGGCAGTCTGCCTGCTCAAGTGGGTCACTGACCCCTGAGTAGCCTAACTGGGAGACATCCCCCACTAGGGGCAGTCTGACACCCCACACCTCACAGGGTGGAGTACACCCCTGAGAGGAAGCTTCCAAAGCAAGAATCAGACAGGTGCACTCGCTGTTCAGCAATATTCTATCTTCTGCAACCTCTGCTGCTGATACCCAGGCAAACAGGGTCTGGAGTGGACCTCAAGCAATCTCCAACAGACCTATAGCTGAGGGTCCTGACAGTCAGAAGGAAACCTATCAAACAGGAAGGACACCTATATCAAAACCCCATCAGTACGTCACCATCATCAAAGACCAGTGACAGATAAAACCACAAAGATGGGGAAAAAGCAGGGCAGAAAAGCTGGAAATTCAAAAAATAAGAGCGCATCTCCTCCTGCAAAGGAGCACAGCCCATCGCCAGCAACGGATCAAAGCTGGTCAGAGAATGATTTTGATGAGATGAGAGAAGAAGGCTTCAGTCCATCAAACCTCTCAGAGCTAAAGGAGGAATTACGTACCCAGCGCAAAGAAACTAAAAATCTTGAAAAAAAAGTGGAAGAATTGACAGCTAGACTAATTAATGCAGAGAAGGTCATAAACGAAATGACAGAGGTGAAAACCATGACACGAGAAATACGTGACAAATGCACAAGCTTCAGTAACCGACTCGATCAACTGGAAGAAAGAGTATCAGCGATTGAGGATCAAATGAATGAAATGAAGCGAGAAGAGAAACCAAAAGAAAAAAGAAGAAAAAGAAATGAACAAAGCCTGCAAGAAGTATGGGATTATGTCAAAAGACCAAATCTACGTCTGATTGGGGTGCCTGAAAGTGAGGGGGAAAATGGAACCAAATTGGAAAACACTCTACAGGATATCATCCAGGAGAACTTCCCCAACCTAGCAGGGCAGGCCAACATTCAAATTCAGGAAATACAGAGAACGCCACAAAGATACTCCTCCAGAAGAGCAACTCCAAGACACATAATTGCCAGATTCACCAAAGTTGAAATGAAGGAAAAAATCTTAAGGGCAGCCAGAGAGAAAGGTCGGGTTACCCACAAAGGGAAGCCCATCAGACTGACAGCAGATCTCTCGGCAGAAACTCTACAAGCCAGAAGAGAGTGGGGGCCAATATTCAACGTTCTTAAAGAAAAGAATTTTAAACCCAGAATTTCATATCCAGCCAAACTAAGTTTCATAAGTGAAGGAGAAATAAAATTCTTTACAGATAAGCAAATGCTTAGAGATTTTGTCACCACCAGGCCTGCCTTACAAGAGACCCTGAAGGAAGCCCTAAACATGGAAAGGAACAACTGGTACCAGCCACTGCAAAAACATGCCAAAATGTAAAGACCATCGAGCCTAGGAAGAAACTGCATCAACTAATGAGCAAAATAACCAGTTAATATCATAATGGCAGGATCAAGATCACACATAACAATATTAACCTTAAATGTAAATGGACTAAATGCTCCAATTAAAAGACACAGACTGGCAAACTGGATAAAGAGTCAAGACCCATCAGTCTGCTGTCTTCAGGAGACCCATCTCACATGCAGAGACATACATAGGCTCAAAATAAAAGGATGGAGGAAGATCTACCAAGCAAATGGAGAACAAAAAAAAGCAGGGGTTGCAATCCTAGTCTCTGATAAAACAGACTTTAAACCATCAAAGATCAAAAGAGACAAAGAAGGCCATTACATAATGGTAAAGGGATCAATCCAACAGGAAGAGCTAACTATCCTAAATATATATGCACCTAATACAGGAGCACCCAGATTCATAAAGCAAGTCCTTAGAGACTTACAAAGAGACTTAGACTCCCATACAATAATAATGGGAGACTTCAACACTCCACTGTCAACATTAGACAGATCAACGAGACAGAAAGTTAACAAGGATATCCAGGAATTGAACTCATCTCTGCACCAAGCGGACCTAATAGACATCTATAGAACTCTCCACCCCAAGTCAACAGAATATACATTCTTCTCAGCACCACATCACACTTATTCCAAAATTGACCACATAATTGGAAGTAAAGCACTCCTCAGCAAATGTAAAAGAACAGAAATTATAACAAACTGTCTCTCTGACCACAGTGCAATCAAACTAGAACTCAGGACTAAGAAATTCAATCAAAACCGCTCAACTACATGGAAACTGAACAACCTGCTCCTGAATGACTACTGGGTACATAACGAAATGAAAGCAGAAATAAAGATGTTCTTTGAATCCAATGAGAACAAAGATACAACATACCAGAATCTCTGGGACACATTTAAAGCAGTATGTAGAGGGAAATTTATAGCACTAAGTGCCCACAAGAGAAAGCAGGAAAGATCTAAAATTGACACTCTAACATCACAATTAAAAGAACTAGAGAGGCAAGAGCAAACACATTCAAAAGCTAGCAGAAGGCAAGAAATAACTAAGATCAGAGCAGAACTGAAGGAGATAGAGACACAAAAAACCCTCCAAAAAATCAATGAATCCAGGAGTTGGTTTTTTGAAAAGATCAACAAAATTGACAGACCGCTAGCAAGATTAATAAAGAAGAAAAGAGAGAGGAATCAAATAGACGCAATAAAAAATGATAAAGGGGATATCACCACCGACCCCACAGAAATACAAACTACCATCAGAGAATACTATAAACACCTCTACGCAAATCAACTAGAAAATCTAGAAGAAATGGATAATTTCCTGGACACGTACACTCTTCCAAGACTAAACCAGGAAGAAGTTGAATCCCTGAATAGACCAATAGCAGCCTCTGAAATTGAGGCAACAATTAATAGCCTGCCCACCAAAAAAAGCCCAGGACCAGATGGATTCACAGCTGAATTCTACCAGAGGTACAAGGAGGAGCTGGTACCATTCCTTCTGAAACTATTCCAATCAATAGAAAAAGAGGGAATCCTCCCTAACTCATTTTATGAGGCCAACATCATCCTGATACCAAAGCCTGGCAGAGACACAACAAAAAAAGAGAATTTTAGACCAATCTCCCTGATGAACATCGATGCAAAAATCCTCAATAAAATACTGGCAAACCGGATTCAGCAGCACATCAAAAAGCTTATCCACCATGATCAAGTGGGCTTCATCCCTGGGATGCAAGGCTGGTTCAACATTCGCAAATCAATCAACGTAATCCAGCATATCAACAGAACCAAAGACAAGAACCACATGATTATCTCAATAGATGCAGAAAAGGCTTTTGACAAAATTCAACAGCCCTTCATGCTAAAAACGCTCAACAAATTCGGTATTGATGGAACGTACCTCAAAATAATAAGAGCTATTTATGACAAACCCACAGCTAATATCATACTGAATGGGCAAAAACTGGAAAAGTTCCCTTTGAAAACTGGCACAAGACAGGGATGCCCTCTCTCACCACTCCTATTCAACATAGTGTTGGAAGTTCTGGCTAGGGCAATCAGGCAAGAGAAAGAAATCAAGGGTATTCAGTTAGGAAAAGAGGAAGTCAAATTGTCCCTGTTTGCAGATGACATGATTGTGTATTTAGAAAACCCCATCGTCTCAGCCCAAAATCTTCTTAAGCTGATAAGCAACTTCAGCAAAGTCTCAGGATACAAAATTAATGTGCAAAAATCACAAGCATTCTTATACACCAGTAACAGACAAGCAGAGAGCCAAATCAGGAATGAACTTCCATTCACAATTGCTTCAAAGAGAATAAAATACCTAGGAATCCAACTTACAAGGGATGTAAAGGACCTCTTCAAGGAGAACTACAAACCACTGCTCAGTGAAATAAAAGAGGACACAAACAAATGGAAGAACATACCATGCTCATGGATAGGAAGAATCAATATCGTGAAAATGGCCATACTGCCCAAGGTTATTTATAGATTCAATGCCATCCCCATCAAGCTACCAATGAGTTTCTTCACAGAATTGGAAAAAACTGCTTTAAAGTTCATATGGAACCAAAAAAGAGCCCGCATTGCCAAGACAATCCTAAGTCAAAAGAACAAAGCTGGAGGCATCACGCTACCTGACTTCAAACTATACTACAAGGCTACAGTAACCAAAACAGCATGGTACTGGTACCAAAACAGAGATATAGACCAATGGAACAGAACGGAGCCCTCAGAAATAATGCCACACATCTACAACCATCTGATCTTTGACAAACCTGACAAAAACAAGAAATGGGGAAAGGATTCCCTATTTAATAAATGGT
>NC_045456.1:4233508-4283072 GCF_002776525.5 Piliocolobus tephrosceles
CAGACTGGATTAAGAAAATGTGGCACATATACACCATGGAATACTATGCAGCCATAAAAAAGGATGAGTTTGTGTCCTTTGTAGGGACATGGATGCAGCTGGAAACCATCATTCTTAGCAAACTATCACAAGAACAGAAAACCAAACACCGCATGTTCTCACTCATAGGTGGGAACTGAACAATGAGATCACTTGGACTTGGGAAGGGGAACATCACACACTGGGGCCTATCATGGGGAGGGGGGAGGGGGGAGGGATTGCATTGGGGAGTTATACCTGATATAAATGATGAATTGATGGGTGCTGACGAGTTGATGGGTGCAGCACACCACCATGGCACATGTATACATATGTAACCTGCACGTTATGCACATGTATCCTAGAACTTAAAGTATAATAAAAAAAAAGAAATTTGCCCATTACATCTTGGTTGTCTAATTTATTGGTAAAAAGTTGTTTTTGATATTCCATTATTAACTATTTAATGTCTGTTGGTTCTATAGTGATGTTCCCTCTATTATTACTGGTTCTGATAGTTTGTTTTCTTTCCGTCTTCCTGAGTGACCTAACGATGGACTTATCAATTTTTTTTTATTATTTTCAAATAACAGCTTTTAGTTTCATTGATCTTTCTGTTTTATGTTTTCCGTCTCATTAGTTTCTGCTCTTTATTATTTCTTAAGGTAGAAACTTAAGCCATTTATGGGAAAATCTTTCTTTTCCAATATAAGCCTTCAACGTTAACTCATAAATTTTCCTCCAAGAACTGCTTTACCCGTATGCCATAAACTTTGATATATTTTCATTTTCATTCAGTTCAAAATATTTTTTAATGTCCTTTGTTTTTTCCCCTCAGCCGTTATCCATACAAAAGTATATTGTTTAATTTCTAAATATTTGGAGATTTTCTGGATATCTGTTATAGATTTCTAATTCCATTGTAGTCAGAGAATATACTTTGAATGACAAGAATAATTTTAATTTTATTGAGACTTGTTTTATGGCCCTTTATTGAGACTTGTTTTATGGCCCTGTATTAATCATGTATCTTTATTCTGTGTGTGTGTGTGTGTGTGTGTATATATATATATAATATATATATAAATATTTTTTCCTGAGACAGGATCTCACTCCGTTACCCAAGCTGGAGTACAGTAGCAGGATCCTAGCTCACTACAGCCTTGACCTCCCTGGTTCAACCACTCCTCCCACCTCAGCCTATGAGTAGCTGATACTACAGGCACAGGCCACCACGCCTGGGTAATTTTTTTTTTTTTTTTGTATTTTTTGGTAGAGACAGGGTTTCACCATGTTGCCCACCAGGCTGGTCTCGAACTCCTGAGCTCAAGCAACCTGCTTGCCGCAGCCTCCCACAGGGCTGGGATTACAGGCATGAGCCACCACGCCCAGCCTATTCTGTATTTTCCAATGCATTGACATTTTAGGGCCTTGTTGACCCTAGAGGAGCTGCCAATCCCAGGGCCAGGTAGTTCCTAGAGATAGCAAAAACTCACCTGGGACTGTGCTTTTCATATGCAAACCAACCAATCCAGAGCCCATACCCAACCACCTCCGTTATGGAGCTCTTACAATCCAGGCCACTCTGCCCATCTGCCCTAACCATCCCAGGGCCAGGTACCAGACCACTAGGGACAGACAACTCTTTTGGCCAGAGCAGGCTGAAACTATTTAAATTAGCCACTTTTAAGCCTGCTTGCCCTGTCTCACCATTCCTGCTCAAGGAAACCCACAATAAAGGCTCTTGTACACAGTTCCTACCTCTCCCTGGGCCTTCTGACTGAACCTGGTACTTCCCTGTGTAGTCCCCTGTGGCATGAATTGCCCCCTCCTCTTGGGATCTGTGAGTAGAACAAACTATATTTTCAATGGCAATTGTCTCCTGTTCTGTTGGCCTCACCATATTTGAATAATAATTAAAGCTACATTTTAAAACAGGCCCAGAATAGGGTCCATCTTGCTAAAAGGTTCCATGTGTACTTGAAAATAATGTGTATTCTGCTGTTGTTGGGTAGAATGTTTTATAATATCAATTAGGTCAAGTGGGTTGATAGTGTTGTTCAATTCTATATCCTTATTGATTTTATATGTCTACTAGTTCTATCAACTACTGAGATAGTTACGTTGAAATCTCTGATCATAATTGTAGAATTTCCTATTTTTCCAGTTCTATAAGTTTTACCTCAAGTATTTTGCAACTCTGTTATTAGGTATATAAACATCTAGGATTTTTATGTCCTCATGATAACGCTAAATAAATATTTAGGATTATGTCATCTTTAATCATTATGAAAAAACTATCTCTGGGAACGGTCTTTACTTTGAAATCAACTTTGATATTAATAAAGAAACTTTGGTGATTATTCTACCTTTTCCCTCCCAGTGATTCTTTTTTTGTTTTGTTTTGTTTTTTGAGATGGAGTCTCGCTCTGTCGCCAGGCTGGAGTGCAGTGGTGCCATCTCAGCTCACTGCAACCTCCGCCTCCCGGGTTCACACCATTCTCCTGCCTCAGCCTCCCAAGTAGCTGGGACTACAGGCATGCACCACCACATCCAGCTAATTTTTGTATTTTTAGTAGAGACGGGGTTTCACCATGTTGGCCAGGACGGTCTTGATCTCTTGACCTCGTGATCTGCCTGCCTCGGCCTCCCAAAGTGTTGGGATTATAGGCATCAGCCACCGCACCCGGCCCAGTGATTCTTTCTCTAGACTTGGGTAGTCCCTTTATACATATGCACACCTGAGTACTTAGCTGAAGATTTGAGAGGAACTCTCTGCAAATCTCTGGAGCCCTCTCTCTGTGTAGCTTTCTCTTTTATGCTACTTCTATTCTATCTACCTCGGCTACTCTGCATTCTGAATTCTGTCTCCTCAAATTAGGGAGACTGTCATGCAGGACTGGCTACATAATTACAAAGCCTAATGTGAAATAAAATATAAGGCCTTTGTTCATAAATTACTAAGAATTCCAAGACAGTAACAGCCAAGCATTAAACCAAGCTTGGGGCCCTTCTGAACACAGGAACCTGTGTGTCTGCACAGGTTGGATACTGTATTAGTCCATTCTCACACTGCTATGAAGAAATACCAGAGACTGGGTAATTTATAATGGAAAGAGGTTTAATTGATTCACAGTTCCACGTTGCTAAGGAAGCCTCAGAAAATTTATAATCACGGTGGAAGGCAAAGGAGAAGCAGGCACTTTTTTCACGAGGTGGCAGATGGAGTGAGTGCAAGCAGAGGAAATGCCAGATGCTTATAAAACCATCAAATCTTGTGAGAACTTGTGCACTATCACGAGAACAGCATGGGGGAAACTGCCCCCATGATCAAAGTACCTCTACCTGGTCCCACCCTTGACATATGGGGATTATGGGGATTACAATTCCAGGTGAGATTTGGGTGGGGACACAGAGCCAAACCATATCACATACCTATGTAGCCGACCTTGCCATTGAGTTTTGTTGGGTTCCCCCATCCTAATGAAGAAGCACGGTATTAAAATCTTCTATGAACTTGCACTGTGGTTGATGTATAATAAACACAAGAATAGTTCCTCCCCTTGAGGAATTTACAAGACCACTGAGGAGACAAGATATTCTAGTAAAAAGTTAAATTACAACATCAGGCAGTATGATATTAATGGCCAATTCAGTGGTGAAGTGGGTGGTTTAACAAGGTTTCAAGATATAGGACTTGAGTGGGACTCTGAAGGAAGAATAGGATTTAGGAAGGCTTTGAGATGGTGGGAGATTCAAGGCGGAAGTGAAGATAAAACCTCATAGGAAAGTAATATTTATCCTGGATGATGTGTCAGACATATCAGCCATCTCATTTAGTACTTAAAATAGAGTACCAAACTATCAAAATAGAGGTAGGTACTAATATTCTCATTTTAAAGATAGGAAAATCAATATTAAGAAAGATTGAGAGACCTGCTCAAGCTCACATGGTTAATAAATGGATCACATAGCTAATAAGTGGCCAAACAGGGAGTGAGAATGAACTTAATTTATGCTTTTTCCACTTTGCCACTCTACTAGGAATCATAACATGAACAAAATTTGGAGGTGAGATTTGGAAAGTCATTCTGAAGTCATTAAGTAGACAGGATTAGCTGGACCAAAGAGCAAGTGTAGAAAAGTCATAGAAGATAAAGGTTATAAGACTTTGAATCAGATTATACAAAGCTTCAAATAATAGGCTTGAAGTTTAGACTTTCTTTTATGGATAAGGGCATGTCAAGTGATATAATGGACTTGTAAAGGCATGTAGAGTGATATAATGGACTTTAGAGACTCAGAAGAGGGAGGATGGGGGTGAGGGATAAAAAACTGCATACTGGATACAATGTACACTATTCAGATGATGGATACAAAATCTCAGACTTCACCCTACACAATTTATCCATGTAACCAAAAACCACTTGTACTCCCAAAAGCTATTGAAATAAAAAGATATCTTTTTTCTTTTTCTTTTTCTTTTTTTCTTTGAGACAGAATCTCGCTCCATCACCCAGACTGGAGTGCAGTGGTACCATCTTGGCTTACTGCAACCTCTGCTTCCCAGGTTCAAATGATTCTCATGCCTCAGCCTCCCGAGTAGCTGGAATTACAGGCACCCACCACCATGCCTGGCTAATTTTTGTATTTTTAGTAGAGATGGGGTTTCACCATGTTGGCCAATCTGCTCTCAAACTCCTGACCTCCAGTGATCTGTCTACCTTGGCCTCCCAAAGTGCTGGGATTACAGGTGTGAGCCACTGTGCCCAGCCAGAAACAAAAAGATATCTTTTTTTTAAAAAAAGCAAAGGACTTTGGAGAGGTCAATTTCAGACTGGGCCCTCTAAAAGGGCACTTGTGAAGAAGGTGGCTCATGTGGTCTCCTGGGCATTAATTTTATTGGAGAGGATTCTCTTGGTTAGGGAAACCAGTTATACTGAGCTTTTGTCATTTGAAGAGGTCAAAATGGGCACGAGTGCATGTAAGGGCAGTTTCCCCTTAAATGTTATTGGCTAAATAGGTACCCTGCTCAGGATCTTAATATTAATAAAATTGATCTGAATCAGTCATGAGAGTGTGATAAGATATCTTTCCATTCTAGAATAGAAGTATTTCTGGGTGGTTTCTCATGGCTACAGGTGACGCTATAATAATTTATTGGTAATAATTGGTCTTTAAACAATTAGAAAATATTCAGTGTTGTTATCACATTGATTTTAAATATTTTTATTGCCTTATTAAATTATGCTTTTCATTTAAGAAAGAAAAAATGCTAAATGGAGTTCATTAAGCTGAAAGATAAGAATGTTAGTGAGTAACATAAAAACATTTAAAAAGAGGCTGGGCGTGGTGGCTCACGCCTGTAATCCCAGCACTTTGGGAGGCCGAGGTGGGTGGATCACGAGGTCAGGAGATTGAGACCATCCTGGCCAACACGGTGAAACCCCATCTCTACTAAAAATACAAAAAATTAGCCAGGCGTGGTGGCGGGCACCTGTGGTCCCAGCTACTCAGGAGGCTGAGGCAGGAGAATGGCGAGATCGCGCCACTGCACTCCAGCCTGGGTGACAGTGAGACTCCATTTCAAAAAAAAAAAAAAAAAAAAAAAAAACACACACACATTTAAAGAGATAAAACTCACTGGTAAATGTAAGCACACAGTCAAATTCAGAATACTCTAATAATGTAATGGTGGTGTATAAATTACTTACAGCTTAAGTATCAGTGTCAAAGGGGAAAACTATTAAAAATAATAACTATAATAATTTGTTAAGTGATATGCAATATAGAAAGATGTAAATAGTGGTATCAAAAATTCAAAATGTGGGTGAGGGGAGTGGGAGTGGAATAAAAGTATAAAGTTGGTGTCTTTTTTGCAATCAAAGTTAAGTTGTTATCAGCTTAAAATAACCTGTTATAACTACATTTTTTGTAAGTCTTATGGCAACCACAAACCAAAAACCTATAGTAGATACACGAAAAACAGAAAGCAAGGAATCAAAACATATCACTAGAGAAAAATCACAATCACAAACAAAGACAGTAAGAAAGGAAGAAAGGAACAAAGAATCCACAAAAGAACTAGAAAAAAAAAAAAAAAAAACAAAATGACAATATTAAGTCCTTACCTAGCGCTAATAACCTTGAATGTAAATGGGTTAAATAGCTGAATGGATTAAAAAAATAAAAAGGCCCAATTATATGCTGTCTAAAAGAAACTCATTTCACCTGTAAGGATACACATAGACAAAAAAAGATACTTCATGCAAATGGAAACCAAAAAAGAATGGGAGTAGCTATACTTAGATAAAATAGATCTTAAGTAAAAAACTAAAAAGAGACAAAGGAGGTCATTATATAATGATAAAGGGGTTAACTCAGCAACAGAATATAACAGTTGTAAATATACATGCATGGAACATCAGAGCACCTAAATATATAAAGCAAATAGATCTGGAGAAGTAGAGTACAAAACAATAATAGAAAACCTACATTTATTTTTTCTTTTCCTGCACACTTCATTTTTCTCCTCCAAAGAGCAAGTTCTGTTTTATAGATTATTCTTGTTCTATTCTTCATTTTGGCTTTATAAAATGAACATCTGGGATTTTCCTGGATTGTTATATTCTTGAAATAAAAATGTATTAAAGAGATTCATTGTGGCTCCAAGGAGAATTTATGATTTTGTTTGGTGTGCTTTCAAGTTGGTGGGACACTTATCATTGTCACATGTAAATTTAGGATTTCAATCCTGATTTAAGCCCTTCCACTGGCAAATATAATCTTGTTGACATGAAATTCATCAAGTATTTATCTAGAAATGCTTTATCATGTTAAACTGGATGCACATTACTGTCATTTTCAAGGTGAACTATTAGTCCACCTAGAAATGAAAATTCCTTAAAAGTTCCATCTGCCATTAAAATGCCCGAAGTGGTTGTTCTTGAAAGCACCTGATAAGAAATGTCACAGAATTACATTTGGTTCCTAGGATTACCTAGTATTTTATGGAAAAGTCTAATTCTTCTTCCATGTTAAGTCTCACACAGAGCCTGTTATACAGCAGGACCCAAATATTAACTCCCACCTTTTCCCCTACAGGTGTAAAAGACTCACTTTAAGGTCCAAACGTGTCATAGCAGGTCATATTTGGGGTAATCATTTTCTGATTGAAAAAATGAGATATAACTTACATATAATAAAATGCATAGTTTGTAAGTATGCAGTTAGATGATTTTTTTTTTTACAATTGTATTCACCACTCAGCACAAGATACAGAAAATTTTGGCCGGGTGAGGTGGCTCATGCCTATAATCTTAGCGCTTTGGGAGGCTGAGGCGAGGTCAGGAGTTCTAGACCAGCCTGGCCAACATGGCGAAACCCCATCTCTACTAAAAATACAAAAATTAGCTGGGCATGGTGGCGGGCACCTGTAATCCCAGCTACTCAGGAGGCTGAGACAGGAGAATCACTCGAACCCAGGAGGCGGAGGTTGCAATGAGCCAAGATCACACTACTGCACTCTAGTCTGGGCAACAAGAGTGAAACTCCATCTCAAAAAAAAAAAAAAAAGATATAGAAAATTTCTCTCATCTTTCTTACTTCTATCAGCACAGAATGGTTTTGTCTGTTCTAGGATTTCACATAAATAGTATTGTACAATATGTATTCTTGTGTCCAGGTTTTTTGTTTTTTGTTTTTACTCAGCATAATGTAAGATTCATCCATGCTATGGATGAGAGTAGTATTTAATTGTATGGATTGTCAATTTGTTTATCCATTCTCCTGTTGACAGTTGATGTTTCCAGTTTTGGGCTAGTATGAATAAAGCTGCTATGATCATGCTTGCACAAGTCTTTCTGAGGACATATTTTTGTTTCTCTTGAGTAAACACCTTGTAGTGGAATTGATGGGTCAGAAGATAGATACGTTTTAAACTTTATTGAAAGTGCAAAACCGTTTTCTAAAGTGGTCTTATCTTTCTACACCCCCACTAGTGGCTATGAGAATTCCACTTTCTATATGGGCTTGCCAACACTCAGCATTGTCACTTGTTTTGATTTTAGCCATTCTAGTGGGTTCCTAGAATGGTTTCCTAGATATCCTTGACACCAAGGATATCTAAGTCAAAGTGCAGTAGAGTAAGCAAAAATATGTTTTCCAGCTGGCACTTGAGTTTCTCTAAAAGAGGGAACTGTCTTTGAGAAAGGCCTTTGATAAGCTGCTTTATGCTGCTTTGTTTGGTGGAACACCTATTGTCACAAGTAAATTTAGAATTTCAATCCCAATGTAAGCCCTTCAACTAATATGCAAATATAGATAGGGAAGCCTGGAAGCCTGTCTATATTCCCTGAATAGACAGGGAAGCCCTTATGCCATAGGTTGGAATGAAGCACTAAAGAGATGGTAAAGCAGGCCAGGGGCGGTGGCTCACGCCTGTAATCCCAGTGCTTTGGGAGGTTGAGGTGGGTGGATCACATGGTCAGGAGAGAGAAACCATCCTGGCCAACGTGGTGAAACCCTGTTTCTACTAAAATACAAAAAATTAGCCGAGTGTGGTGGCACACGCCTGTAGTCCCAGCTACTTGGGAGGCTGAGGCAGGGGAATTGCTTGAACCCAGGAGGTGGAAGTTGCAATGAACTGAGATCATGCCACTGCACTCCAGCCTGGCCACAGAGCAAGACTCCACCTCAGGAAAAAAAAAAAAAAAAAAGAGGTGGTAAATCACCTTGCATAAGAAAGGGACAAGCAGGAATGTAATGAGGACATGGAAAAGAAAAAAAGAGAAAGAGTCAGGAAATATGATAGAGACTGGAGTCCTGGGCAGTAGAAATGGCTGAGGGAACTTTTTAGGCACAAGGAAATTTATTACATTTAAAATGATCTCCTATATGGTGATTCAATATGAACACCTCTAGCTAGATCTAGCCAGGTGCCTCAGGATATTTGTTCTGGGGTGTGGGATGGAGAACCAGGAGAAGGGCCTGAGTCCCCTGTTTAGGCCACTCTCAAAGTAAAGATGAAGAAAAAAAAGCTCTAAGAGACTAAGCAGAGAATTCAGCCAAAGGTGGAAATTACAATGAAAGGAAATTAAAAGGATTTTCAAGAGATTCCAGAAACACTGGGATTTCCCAAGGGGTGCAGAGCTTTCATATGAGCTTTTGTAAATTTTAAGGGACAAGAGTGACATTAGCTGATGGCCAAAACTAGAGTGACCATATACCCCGGCATAGCTAGGACTTAACTGACTTACTCTACTGCCCCAAAGTAATCAGTAATAGTGTCACCTTTCACTCTTAAAGGTGTCCTGGTTTGGATAATAAATTAATATGATCACTCTCATCCAGTGATCTCCACTTTGACTACATATTTAAATTATCTGGGGACCTTTACAAAATCCTGATGCCTGGGTTTTACCTCCAGAGATTCTGATTCATTTGTCTGCTGCGTGGGCTCTGGGAATCATAAAAGCTCCTAAGCAATTCTAATAGGACGCCAAAATTGAGAATTGCTGCTTTAGCTATAAGCCACAGAAATAAGGGTCTATAGAGTAGAAATTGTACTTTCGGGAAAGCCAATCAAATGTGGGCTAACATCAAGAGACATTTGTTTCCAGTAAAGGTTATAGTAATACCTTCAACTTTTGGATCTGAAGGAAAGAAATACTGTAAAATTCAACCTTATATTCCAGCCAAATATTTAAATACCAAATACTCTTTATAAAAACAACAGATGAGCTAGAATATTTTGTATAGTATGGCATTTTCATTGAATCTATGGAGTTAGAAATTCTGCTTGAGTTTTTAGTGGAGGCATTGGTGTAGCAATTCTAAAATGTCCATCCTATACAAATTTCTCCTTTATTTGGCAAAACAAAGCTACGATGCATGTAGACCAACCTTTTATTTTTGACACATTCTTGACATTACCAATCTGAATTGATGTGTGCCTGTATCTTTATTAGGGACATCATAAAGGGGTTTGAGCAAGAATGGCTAAGGTTCACATTGTCAAGGGCCTCCCTGTTTTTGCTACATAGAGGATATCTATTCACTTGTCTTGTTGATTGTAAACTAAACTGCATCAGGGAGATTCTGACAGAATTCTCTGACTCCACTTCAATGCTCACATGCTATGTCCTGCCTATTTTTCCCACAAGTAGGGTCAATTAATGGCCCCTCCTTTCTTCCTTCCTTTTTTTTTTTTTTTCCATAAGAGATCTTACTCTGTCACCCAGGCTGGAGCACAGTGGCACAATCACAGCTCAATGCAGCCTTGACCTCCTGGGCTCAAGCAATCCTCCCATCTCAGCCTACCGAGTGGCTGTGACTACAGGCACATGCCACCACATCTGGCTAATTTTTGTGATTGTATTTATTTTTATTTTTTTTAAGACAGTGTTTTGCTCTGTCACCCAGGCTGGAGTGCAGTGGCATGATTTCGGCTCACTACAACCTCCAACTCCCGTGTTGAAGCAATTCTCCTGCCTCAGTCTCCCAAGTAGTTGGGATTATAGGTACCTGACACCACCTCCAGCTAATTTTTGTATGTTTAGTAGAGACAGGGTTTCACCATGTTGGCCAGGCTGGTCTCAAACTCCTGACCTCAAGTGATCTGCCTGCCTCGGCCTCCCAAAGTGCTGGGATTATAGGTGTGAGCCACCGTGTCTGGCCTAATTTTTGTATTTTTAGTAGAGACGGGGTTTTTCCATGTTGCCCAGGCTGGTCTTGTAAGTGCTGGGATTACAGCTGTGTGCCACTGCATGGGACAGACCCTTGTTTAATAGACAAGCTTCTTGTCCCTGCCAATTCTCATACTGGCAGGAGAGATTCCAACAAGTGTAGCCCAGCTCTCTGAGACTTAACATAAGTAACCCTTGCTGCTAGTTTAGCCTCAACTTTGTGTCCTGGTTCTGGTTCTGGTAATTGGGCTTTTGCCTGCATCCAAACGTGCCTCGGCTCCACGTATTCCCAGTAGTTGTGGGGGCTGGATCCTCAGCCTCCACATCCTCATCTTGTATAATATCTCAATTATTCTAAGATGCGAGCCTACCTCCAGGCCCATGGCTGACTCCAGCCCAGTGAGTGGGTCCCCTCCCAGCTAGATGCCTGTCACTTAGGTTCCTCTGTCACTCTAGGCTAAGCCTCCTGACCACATTACCAGAAGGCCATCCCTGAAGCTGGGGTTGACCTGGCAATGCCCGACACAACACAGTGGCCAGGCCTGGCCTGATACCCTGGACCAGCTCCCATATCCTGCCTTCAGGCATCCCCTGAGCCATGCGTGACTGTGCCCAGAGTAAAGACACCATCCATCTTTGCATCAAAACTGCTGCTTCTCTTTTACTCCTCACTCCTGTCTCCCCTGCCCCTTTATTCCCTCCCTTGGCTGCTGCTAACCCCGTCTCTTGATACAACAGTATACTCAAACACCATTAGGGACCTGGCACCTGGCCAGTCCAACTACTTAGGATCAGACACTCTGTAAATACTTAAGGTGATAAATGGCTAACAAAAGAAACAAGACTGGAAACAGATTGTTTCTTGCAAAAGCCCGTTTCTGAAATACAAAACACCAACATATATTATGATCTTAAGAAGTAAAACATCTCTCAAGCCTGTAATCCCAGCACTTTGGGAGGCCGAGACGGGCGGATCACGAGGTCAGGAGATCGAGACCATCCTGGCTAAAACAGTGAAACCCCGTCTCTACTAAAAAATACAAAAAACTAGCCGGGCGAGGTGGCGGGCGCCTGTAGTCCCAGCTACTCGGGAGGCTGAGGCAGGAGAATGGCGTGAACCCGGGAGGCGGAGCTTGCAGTGAGCTGAGATCCGGCCACTGCACTCCAGCCTGGGCAACAGAGCGAGACTCCATCTCAAAAAAAAAAAAAAAAAAAAAAAGAAGTAAAACATCTTCATTGTAGAGAGGACAGAAAGTACAGAAACACCAGAGATAATCACTATCACTGTATTTGGCATATCAGGGACACACCCTTGAATTCTTTTTTCTCTTTTATACACCTACATGTTACACATAAAGTTACATATATACTGTAATCACACTGTACAAAATACATATAATTTATTTTTAACTCAATACTATATCTTAAATCTTTTCACCAAATTCTTTTAAAACATAATTTTAACAGCTAGATATATCCAATATTATGGACATATTTTACAATTTGTTTAATTGATTCTCTATTTTTAGAGGGGTTTTTAGTTTTGATATCATAGAGAATGCTACGATGATATCATAGAGAACTCTGCACAAAAGTGTATATCTTCCTGTGCCTTGCTGATGATTTTACCATAATACATTTCAAGAAGTGGGATTTCTGGGTGAAAGGTGATGCATATTTTTAAGGCTTTTGATACATTATTGCCAAATAGCAGAAAGGCCATTCCACTTCTCACCGGAAGTATCTGGGGCTCATTTTGTGTTCTTACTACCACCGGATATTATTATTTTTAAAATATGAGTTCTTTTCTGAGATGCATACTTCTAAATACATGTCAGCTAAAAGAAACATATTGTTATGAAACAACAGTGATAAGTATAAAAAAAAAAACCAAATTCTTGAGTATTCACGGCATTGCAATTGCATTCTTTTATGCCTGTGGCCAGTTCTTCCGAGGACTTAAATTGGGAATATGATTAAATTAGATACGTTTCTCAGATGCAAAATAACTTCTGATTATATTTATAGGTCTATTTTGATAAACAAATAATCAAAATCCGTCAATACAAACCTAAATCGGTTGGGGAAGTCGTTGACAATGACTTCACGCATTTTTGTGCCTTTTCCTGATCTTATGGCTCTCAGAATTTGATTTTTAAAAACACAATTAGATGGTAGCCTGTCTCCAAGTTCAATGGAGACCTGGAATCCACTTTCAAAGACCTCTCACTTACTAAAAAATGTGGTCATCTTGCGCTCCGTTTTGACTGGCGGAAGAATCTTGGCTAGCCACCGCAGGAAATATTCACATTGTGGAAAGGATCTGGAAGAGGAAAGGAAAAGAAGTTACGGTTAATCATGGGGCACATGAGTCAGCTTCACTTTAAGGATTTACTCTGAAGTAGAGAATTCAAAAAACATGGGAAGGCCTAGGGATGAGGAAGGAGAAAGCTGTTAGTCGTCGGAATAATTTTCTTCAAAGAAAATAATTCCTTTCTACGTGAACTGCCCTGAAAAACCATCTGAATGTTGAAATTAGCATGTATTTGAGAATGCTCTTTTCACCCCAGATGCTCTGGCTAGATAGATACAAAATAGGTGTGCATTTGGAACAGCTTGGAGAGCTTCAGAATTTAATATTCAGACAGACCACAGAAAAATGACTCAGATGCAATATGTCAATATTTCTCCTGAGATTATGGAAGTTCTCTAGGAGGGAATGCTTTGTTTTCATTTAACACTAAATATGGGTATGTTAGTGGTTGGGGCATTAAGATGGGAATTAGGATTTCTTTTTCTAGTTTGTCATTAGCTTCTTTGGTGGCCTTGGGCAGCTAATTTTTGCTTTTCCCCAACTTCTATAAAATGCTAACATAAAAATAATTAAGAATGCCAAGAAGATATTCAAGAATACTTTGGCGGGGTGTGGTGGTTGACACCTGTAATCCCAGCACTTTGGGAGGCCGAGGTGGGCGAATTACGAGGTCAGGAGTTCAAGACCAGCCTGGCCAATACGGTGAAACCCCATCTCTACCAAAAATACAAAAATTAGCCAGGCGTGGTGGCATGCACCTGCAGTCCCAGCTACTTGGGAGGCTGAGGCAGAAGAATAGCTTGAACTCGGGAGGTGGAGGTTGCAGTGAGCCAATATCATACCACTGCACTCCAGCCTAGGCAACAGAGTGAGACCCCAACTCAAAAAAAAAAAAAAAAAAAAAAAAAAAGAATACTTTACTGGCAGAAGGACATGTACAACGCCCCCAAATAGTTTAAAATTCATGTATTGAAAACATCTGATGATTGACTCTCAAAATGAGAAACATAATTCTGCTTTTATATTTGAATAAGCTTTATTCCATACCCTGGATAAAGCAGTCTAATACCATTTCTTAAGACTATAAAAGCTACTGCATTTATTGAATGGTTTTCTGACATCTATTTTTAACATATGACAAGTACTGTTCTTGGCAAGCCCTCAGCAGTGTCCTCGGTGAATGGTCTGCCAGAGTAATTTGAGAGTAAATATTTTGAGGTATTATCATCGCCAGAAGGGTTTTATTAACTAGGTGCTCATATACAGTGCTGTTTTAAGGCCATCTAAATGTTGCTTTAGACTTGATAATTGGGACCCAATTATAATGCTATAGTAGGGGTAGAACCAAAATTTGCCTCACAGGGAAATGAAGCCATAGCACGCTTTCTCCATGTGGTTATTGTGTAAAAAGGGACATGATTTGACTCTAAGTAGAATCCAACAGTTCTGCAGAAACAGCATTAATGATAGCTAGACATTGGGTTAGTTGCTTCCCATTATCTCATTTAATATGTACAATACCCTGCAAGGTAGGTGCTGTTATTCCCATTTGATACATGAAGAAACTGATACCACAAAGAAAGTAATTGATTCAAAGTCCCCTAAGTACATGCTCTTGTGTCCCATGTCGCCTCCCCAGTGTATTATGATATATGCTGATGCATACACAGTCTTCTGTATCACAGTGAACTAACTGTTCTGCTTTTAAAGCTGGAAGTGTTATTCTTCCGCTGTCGATGTACACTCATCATTGCCAATGACATGAGCCAACTCCTGAGAGTGAGCAAAACCTACCAGTGTAATTAGTGAGTGGGTTATTTCCTAGTAGGCCCTGTGATCGACAGAATAATACCCCTCCAAAGATGCCCATGTTCCCATCCCTGGAATCTGTGAATATGTTATGTTACACGGCCAAGGGGAATTAAGGTTGCTAATTGGCTGACTTTAAAATGGGAAGATTATTCTGGATTATCCCCGTGGGTCCAATGGTATCACAAGGGTCCTAAAATGTGGAGAGAGTCAGTAGAGGAGGTCAGAGTGATGCAATGTGAGAAGGACGCAGATGGCTGTAGCCAGCTTTGAGGATGGAGGGAGGAGCCATGAGCCAAGGAATGTTGACAGCCCATACCAGTTGTAAAATCAAGGAAAGGGATTTTTCCCTGGATCCTCCAGAAGAAACACAGCCTTCCCAACATCTTAATTTTAACCCAGAGAGACTCACTCCAAATCTCTGACCTTCAGAACTGTAAGATAATTAAATTTGTGTGTTTTAAGCCACTAAAATGGTAATTTGTTGTAATCCGTTAACAAAAGTGATAGGAAACTAATACAAAGCATTTAATTGATAATTGATAGTTTACTATCAGGGATCAGCAAACAATAGTCTGCAAATCTGGCCTGCCACCTGTTTTTGTAAATAAAGTTTTATTGGAACACAGTCGTGCCCATTTGTTCATATATATTGTGCATGGCTGCTACAATGGCAGAGTTGAATAGCAATAGTTGAGACCATTGGGTCTGCAAAGCCTGAAGTATTTTGGTCTAGTTTTTACAGAAACAGTTTGCTGCCCATGATCTAGAGTTCAGCTACAAATACAGTTCTACAGATGCAGATTCAATGTAAAAATGTACAGCATTTGAGAAAAACAAATTCTCCTAATTTTTGTTGTTGTTGTTGTTAGCCTAAATTTTCTCTTGAACAGAGAGTGTAGCAAAATCCTGGTTAATAAAAGGTTCTGATCAGTTTCATGCCAGTTAGTTGAAATTCCAGTGTATATCATACTATGGATAGGCCAAACTGCATGAGTGTGAAGGAATAAGAAATTATGTGATGGAGGATATTTATGTTGTTGGGGTAGGTAACAAGTTAGTTATAATTCTTATCTCTCCCCTCAAAAAAAAAAAAAATAACCAACCAATGACAAATAACCAATTAAATTTTTTAATTTCCAGCTTAAAAAAAAAAAAAAGGTTGTTTTTGCATTCTTCTCTCAAGTCCCTCCTTCCTGCTCTCAGCTGGGGAACTCCTCAGATTGGCAGTGTGTGCAGACCAAGAGGCCCTGCATCAGCCAGCTACTCCCAATTAGGCTCAGCCGGGCCACTTCCTATTTGGGTCAACTCCCTTCTGAAATGGGCGACAGGAGTAGACACTGCTGGAATAGTGTCATCCACTTCAACATCATTATAGAGTGGCATTTCCATCCACACTTGGCAGTTCTTTAGTCCTTACTGATATTGTAGAATATTACTTCGGAGTGTTTCATTTCTACTAAGCCTCTTTTTAGCATCTTTGGCCATGGGCCCCAACTTTTGTTCTAAATGCTTTTAAAACTGTTTTCTTAAAATGTTTAAGCTTTTAATTACAAAAACAAAGTCAAACGTTTATCAAAGTAGACAGAATAGTATAACAAACCCCCTTGGATCTTTCATACGATTCAACAATTAACGACTCACAGCCAATCTTGTTTCACCCTCTACACCCACCTACTTTGTCTTTGCCTATATATTTTTTGAAGCAAATTTCAACTGTAACGTAGTTTCATCCATAGTTATTCCAATGTGTATCTCAAAAAGATAAGGACTCTTTTCTAAGTAGATAATCATAGTATCAGTATTACTTCTTTAAAATGCTTAACACTAATTCCTTATCAAATGTCAGTCAGTGTGCAAGGGAATCGGTTTGTTTGGTCTTTTGTTTTGTTTTGTTTGTTTTTTTCAGACAGAGTCTCACTGTCACCCAGGCTGGAGCACAGTGGCGTGATCTCAGCTCACTGCAACCTCCACCTCCTGGGTTCAAGCAATTCTCCTGCCTCAGCCTCCCAAGTATCTGGGATAAGAAGCGCGCACCACCATACCCGGCTAATTTTTTGTATTTTTAGTAGAGATGGGGTTTTACCATGTTGGCCAGGCTGGTCTTGAACTCCTGACCTCAAGTGATCCACCCGCCTCAGCCTCCCAAAGTGCTGGGATTACAGGCATGAGCCACCGCGCCTCGCCATCATTTTTTAAGTTAACTTGCCCTTAAATATTTTGAGTCGTTTATGATGTTCATTCTCTCCCCAAGGTATCCCACAAGGAAAGTGGTAAATATCGAAGTCACACACATTCCCACCATCCTCCACGCCAGTCTCCCCTTCACACACCTTCCTTTGCTTCTTGCAAATCCTCCTGTATCCCAAACACCCAGCTCACCTTCCTCACTAGCCATCCGAATTAGGAGCCTCACAGGGGTAAAGAAGGTGGGAGTCGGGGGGCGTGGCAATTGTACCTTCTTGTATGCAGGTCAAATATTGAGGATCCCTTTGGCTTCCTTCTTGACTTTCCTCACCTCATATCCTCCTGGGTTTTATGGCATCTTGGTAGAATGACTCCCACTCACACATTCGCTTCTCATAAAACTTAAAAACATATTTCCAACATTTTGGGTAGTTCCTTCCTAAAGATCAATGACACACTGTCACTTGCTCAAGCAAAGGTGTGAACAAGGGTGTATGAGGTGAGACTTGGTCTATCGCTCGGGTTTCTGAGGGGAGTAACAGATTTGCTTTCAGCGTTTGAAAAATGTGTGTGGTGACTCTGGAAAACAATGATTTTCTCACAAATGGAAGCAATAATGACTCAATTTTCCTTTTCTGGTGCGTTCAGTCTCCCTTGCTGAAGAGAGCCTGTTCTTTCCATTCAGGCCAGCCTATGTCTGTCCTGCTTTTACGGGGCTGGGGATGGAGTTGATATGGTGGGGGGTGGGGAGCAGGAAAGGCGTGTGTGTGTGTGTGTGTGTGTGTGTGTGAGAGTATGAGTGCGTGTGTGTGTGTGTATGAGACAGAGAGCTAGCACAGGGGAGTGTTTCTGACACTTGTTTGAAGCTTTGCTTTAGGTTAGTCACATTCATCCTTTTTTTAAAAAACAGTTTTGACATACAATTCACTTAAAATTCACCCGTTTAAAGTATATATGATTCAATGGTGTTTTTGTTTGTTTTGAGACAGGGTCTCACTCTGTCACGTAGGCTGGAGTGCAGCAAAACAATCATGGCTCATTGTAGCCTCAAACTCCTGGGTTCAATTGGTCCTCCCATCTCAGCCTCCTGAGTGTCTGGGACCACAGGTACATGCCACCGCACCCGGCTAATTTTTGTATTTGTTGTAGAGACAGGGTCTCACGTTGTTGCCCAGACTGGTCTCAAACTCCTAGGCTCAAGCGATCACCCTGCCTCGGCCTCCCAAAGTGCTGTGATTATAGCCATGAGCCACTGTCCCCAGCCACAATTCAATGTTTTTTAGGATAGTCACAGAGTTGTGCAACCATCACCACAATCTAATAACATTTTCATCCCTCCAAAAGAAACCCCGTACCCTTTAGCAGTCACTCCCCACCCTTCTCCCCCAGCTCTAGGCAACCACGAATCTACTTTTATTTCTATAGATTTGCCCATTCTAGACATTTCATGATTGGTGATTTTTCCCTCCATGGTTCAACTTTCAGGTGCTCTTTGGAAATCGGGGACTAAAATTTTCCATTCATGGCTAACTTCAGCCTTTACCACCCAAAATTTAAACTGCAGTGTGAAAAGAAACTCAGAAATGGTAATTGTGTTTTGGAGGAAGGAAGAGAAATATAACAGAAATTCAATAGAATTGGCTAAATTTTTTTCTTTAGAATAATCTTAAACTTATTAACTTATTAAACCTATTAATTAAACAAAGAACCAATGTAAAGTGCTTTTACATAGATCTGATAGATCTGGGTCTACATAGTAGGCTCTGCCTTCAGCTCTTTCAATTTGGGGAGTGTTATCCAGGAGATTTAAGGAAATTCGAATATAAGAAGGCTAATGTGTCTCCTCAAAAATCTAAGAAATGGATTAAAAATGATATTAGATAACCAAGTTGAACGTAAAAACAGGCCAAAAGATAATCCTTTGGAAGTGGATAGAAGCCAGCATTACTCACAGGTAAAGGGTGTGCTGCGGAGGATGTGCGTAATTTCCCTTTTCTTTTAAAAACCCCGTCTTGACTCTCTTTCCATTTATCCATTGCTGCTTTCCTAATGTTTTTGTTCAGTACCCCGAGAATATCCAACAAGGAAAGCATACAAATTAAAATGTCAAAATCTTTAAAGAGTTTTGAGGCATTTACCATTTTCCGAAAGACTTAAAAGAAAAAAAAAAAGGTTAAGAAGCATAGATAAGTATCTCGGCATAATTTCCAAAAACAAATGTGGCTTTGCCACAATTGGTCTTCTAACTAAAATGGATTCTGCACTAAAGCCTCATGAACATACTCTGACTTAGCAATATATTCTCTGGAAAGGAAATGGGATAATACCTCCATCGTGGCTACATTTATAAAACTCACTTGGAGGGTTTAGAGTTTCAATCTTTGCACTTTAAGGTGTGAAGAGCCAAACAAAAATAAAAACCCCAAACACCTCACTATTATTTGTTTCAAGTGACCTTAGCCAGCTTTGGAGCTTAAATCTTTGGGTTTTGAATTAATCATGAAACCATCACCCATTGAGAATGTTAATACGAACTTTAGATAAATAAAGACTGTCAAGACACAAAATTCACACAAAATGGAACGTTGTGTTCCATTGCTTAGTTTAAGTTGAAAATGGTGTTGGGATACTTTTTTTCTCCTGAAGGAAGGAAACTTTTTTTTTTTTTTTTTTTTCTGTTCCTGGGCTTCATGGTGATTTTCTTTCTTCCACTGTTGGAGCCCGGCAGAGCCAACCCTTACATCAGAGGCGCCTGTTTGCACTAGGAAACTTTTGGTAAAATACGACTGGCCCTATAAGCTTGTTATGGGGAGTTTTGGATTACTCAGTAAGTTTTAAAAAGCTATATTTTGAACATTTGGAGGAAAACTGTGGTGTGAGTATATTCTATCTGGGAAGAGAGTGAAGGGTTCTGTCTGCCAGGGGAAGGGAGGGAGAGAGACAGGAACTCAAGTTCACAGACCATTCAAGTCTTTCTCAGGCCACTGTCCAGGCTCTTTGGATGCTTTTAATTTTGGCTAATTAGCAGAGCAAATAACCAGGGGCAGGGAGCTGAAGTCCTAACAAAAACTTATTAGGGAACATGAAACAGATAAAGATTGCAACCAACAGTGCTTTATTGATTAAATAAACTACTTCTGACTCCTGTCATCCTGATTCACTGTAGGACATAGTTCTAGGACCCCTACTGAACCAGGGTACTCCCCACTTCCAGGAAGAATGTTCTTCTTCCTGTGGCCAAGGTGATCTTTCCGTATATAGGGGACCCTTGGTGAGGCTGTTTTTGTGTTGCCTTAGCAGAGGCAGAATGTGCAATGGTTCATTACTGAGACGCAGTAAAAGAGAAGACTCAGTCTGCATTTCCCCAGATGAAGGATTCTAATGAGCTCTCAGGTAATCTGGTCAAAAAAGTCAATGCCAGGGTGTCCTGGGAGAGATATGTCTGCTAATGTCAACCCCCTGAGGGGTTAACTTCACAGCCTCAATTCCTTCCTTCAGTCAACAAATATTTATTGAGCTCTTTTAATGTGCCAGGTACTATCCTGGGTGCTCAAAATACAGAAATGAGTACGACTGACAAAAATCCCTGCCCTCGTGGAGCACCTATTCTAATGGGGAGAAGGGATGTAGATAATAAATGTTGACAGATGTCCACTACATTTTCCATCTTTTCCTTAGAAAATAGATGTTTGGCTAAACTATATTTCCCATCACCCTTAGTTAGGTGTGATCATGTGATTAAGCTCTTGTTACTGAAATGCAAGAAGTGACCTGTATTACTTCCTAGACTGGGCTTTCAGACACTGGTTGTGCTTCTTCCATATTCATATCCCCTTTTCTGCCAGCAGGAATCCGGAGCTGGTGGTCCCCCAACTTCAACTGTGCAGATGGGAACAATGTCCTAGGTTGCGGCAGAGGAACACCATGGGAAAACCCCAGATCTCTGAATGACTGGAGCAGAGACACCACACTGGCCTAGACTATTAGCGTGTAATTTCTTCAAGTCACGGTATTCCAGGGTTTTTAATAGTCATTTGGCAATACCCTGCATAATATGATAAGCAAGTGTGCAAAACACATCAGATGGGATAAATATGATTGAGAAAAAATAAAAGTGTAAGAGAATAGAGAGTGCCAAGATGGCGGAGGAGTGCTTACAGTTTTAAATATGGAAGTCAAAGAAGGTCTCATTGAGATGACACCTTTTGAGAAAAAGTGTGAAGGAGATAAGGGAATGCAGCAGAACAGCTATCTGGGGGGAGGGTGTGCCCAGCAGAAGGAATAACAAGTACAAAGGCCCTGAGGTAGAAGAATGCCTGGCATATTTCTGGAACAGCAAGGAGGGCAGTGTGTTGGAGTAGAGTGAGCAAAGAGAGACTAGCAGGAGATGAAGTCAGAGGTGGTGACAGGAGGAGGGTGAAGGCAAGGAAGCAGATGGTATATGGCCTTTAGTGGGCCCTTGTGGGCTTTTAATCTAAGTGGGAAAAAAAGCCACTGGAGGGCTCTGAGCCAGACGCGGGATATTTATTTCTTGAGACAGGGTCTTGCTCTGTTGCCCAGGCTGGAGTGCAGTGGCACACGGCTCACTGCAGCCCCCACCTCCCCAGGCTCAGGTGATCCTCCCACCTCAACCTCCCGAGTAGCTGGGAACACAGACATGTGCCACCACACTCGGCTAATTTTTGCATTTTTTGTAGAGATGGGGTCTTGCTATGCTGCCCAGGTTGGTCTTGAATTCCTGGGCTTGAGTGACCCACGCAGCTCAGCCTCCCAAAGTGTTGGGATTACAGGCGTGAGCCACTGTACCTGGCCTAGAGGAAGGATATAATGTGGCTTCTGTTTGAATAGGACCGTTCCATCTTCTGTGTTAAGGATATGCTCTAGGGGATCAAGGTAGAAGTGGGAGACCACTTCCAAAGCTGTTGCAATGATCTAGTTGAGAATTGATGGTAGCTTGGTCCAGGATAGTAACAGTGGCAGTGGTGAGAAGTGGTCTGTATTTTGTGGCTGTATTTTGAGGGTAGAGCCATTAGAAGTTGCTGATGCAATGGATGTGGGGTGTAAGAGAATAGAATGAGTCAAGCTTCCGGGCTTGAAAAATTAGAATAATGGAGTTGCCATTTATTGAACTGGAGAAGATTCTGGGTACAGAGCAGGTTTGATAGGGAAAAACAAAAGTTAGTCTGGGGGCATGTTAAGTTTCTGGTGCCATCCAAAAGAGATGTTGAGTAGGCAGATGGATCTGTAGCCCTGGAATGAAGAGGAAGGAAGATGGATGAGAGTTCAAGCTATGAATTGGATGAGATGAGATCACCAGTGGAGGGAGACTAAATGGAGAGGTGGTCTGATGATGGAGACCTGGGGCCCGCCAGCATTTACTGTTTGAGGAATTGAAAAAGAACCAGCAGGGATGGTGGAGAAAGAGCTGGGTCAGGGAGGACGAAAGCCAAGTGACTTTGGCATCCTGGAAGCTTCATGAGAACAGAATTTTAAGATTATTCACCAAGAGGCACTGAGGAACAAAAAGGGGGTGCTGCTCTAAAACCCAAAAAGCCCAAGATGCTATTTCCATCATTTATCATCTGCGAGACCTTGAATAAGCCTTTCAATAAAATTGAGTTCCGAAGAGTTTATCTGTAGAAGGGGACAAGTAAACTTAACAATCCAAAAGCTTTCTCCAAGCTATAAAATTTGAGAGTAAAAGGAAAAGAAGCAAGAACTTCAGTGTGACTTAGTTTTCATTACCCAATTAGATTGCAAGATTGCTATAGAATGAGATGCCAGTGAAATTTGGGAGTCTGAGGCCTTATTTTTAATAAAAAAGGATAATCATTAAACAATACATTGGTTTAAACTCCCAGCATTTTTCCTCAGCTATTTACTTCTCATGTATAATGAATGGGATTTCAGAAATACAGGCTGGCTAGAAAGTAATTTTAATAACTGTGTTTTTATAATAAGCACCAATCTAAATGATTTCTCAATAGCTTGTCAAAGACAATCAAAACAGAACAGTGATGATTCCTCAAAGAAAAAAAAAGCTGCAGAAGTTTTTGTTTGTTGAAATTGGGTTTGGTTAAAAGTCCACCAATAGACCATTAAGTAATCATAGTGGCCTCTTCTACTGTAACCGTTGCCTCAACTCAGTGTAAACACAGAATGACTTATGAAATTGTCTCATTTGGGCAACCTCAAGAAACTCGAGTAGTCTTTTTAGGAATAACAATACCATATCTTGTTTTTTTTTTCTTACAAGGCTGAATTGTTGCTGTTTTTGTGTTATTCACATGTTTGCAATCTGGATGAAGAACCACAATTACTTTTGAGTAACTAAATTTATGAGGAAATCTGAGATAAGGAAATCTGATCTCAACCAAGTAAACAGTTTAGAGCTTTTTTCCTATTGCTGCCTTGTTCTCTTTCCATTTCTTGCCCCTTTTAGTCTTTGAGGAGATGACTCAAGAGGTATATGTTCAGCCTGAATTTTTAGTGAGCTTAAGAACTGTTAAGAGCTGTTTTTACCTTTGAAACCAAAAAAGTACATTCACTATATGATCACGAGTTGCTTCCCCTTGATTTCAGAAATAAAGCAGTTTTAAAGAGCCAGGAAACTTCTCTAATAGGTCCTGAATAATTGCATGAGTAGCAACACTATTGTCTTTTCCTTGCAAGCTCTTTTTGGTGGTGATATAAAAACAAGATCTTTGCCATCAGTTTCTAAGGCAGGGTATCAGTTTGCTTTCCAGCTCCCAACACCAGAAAACCTAATTAAAACAGCTTCAACCAGCACTTCTCAAACTTTAATGTGGTTAGGAATCACCTGGGGCTCTGCAGCTTCTGATTCATGCAGGCTGAGATTCTGCATTTTTAACAAGCTCCCAAGCATGCTGGCAACACAGGTAATCATGCTGCACCTTGAGTAGCAGGAGCTTAAACAGTAAGACGCTGTATTAGTCTGTTTTCATGCTGCTGATAAAGACATACCCAAGACTGGGCAATTTACAAAAGAAAGAGGTTTAATGGACCCATGGTTCTACGTGGCTGGGGAGGCATCATAATCATGGCAGAAGGTGAAAGGCACGTCTCACATGGTGGCAGACAAGAGAAGAGCGAGCTTGTGCAGGGAAGTTTCCCTTTATAAAACCACCGGATCTCATGAGACTTATTCACTATCATGAGAAAAGCATGGGAAAGACACACTCCCATGATTCAATTACCTCCCACTGGGTCCCTCCCATGACACGTGGGAATTGTGGGACTACAGTTCAAGATGAGATTTGGGTGGGGAAAGAGCCAAACCATATCAGACCCTTTATCACCTCATGTAACAAGTCCAAAGGAAGCAAGATCTAGAGTTAATTCCTTCAACAGTTTAATGATATCAAGAACCCAGTTTCTTTCTTTCTGCTCTGCCATCCTCAGCATGTAGGCGTTGGTCCTCATGCTTGTTCCCTCATGGCTGCAAATGACTGCAGCAGGTCCTACTATCACTTCTTCTCTTAGCCATAGAGGCATAAGGGCCAGCTTTTCCCTATGTCTCTCTTTGAGTAAAGAAAACCCTTTCCCAGAAGATGTCCCCCTCATGTTCCACTGGCCAGAATTGCATGTCACAAGCTCTTTCTCAAACCAATCACCACCAAGAAGAATTACTCCGATTGCCTTTGACTACTCAAGAATTAATCTGTGGGGCTGGGGAGTGTCCTGGACTTCTTTGAAACACGTAGCTATCTGACACTTGAATAAAAACCAAGCTTCTATTTGTTAGGGAGAAAGGGGATGACAGGGCTGTTAGATAGGTAGCCAACAGTGTCTGCCACAGGCAATGTCCAGCACTGGACTTCTAATTTATATGGGCAGTGCTTGGTTTTTAAAAAAGGATTCAAATTTCATTACATGTCACTGCAATGAAAAATTCTCTATAACTTCGTGTCTAATTTATAGCCAACAGATAAAACATTCTAAACAACATTCGATGCAACCGTAAGGGCCAATTCTAGCAAAACTAATGAAGTCAATTGTTTATATTTAGTACATTTGTCCATTTGGGTGGCCTCCCATCAACCCATTCCCCAGGCCCAGGTATCTAGTACCTACATATGGCCTATCTTGCCACGTGTCCTTTTCAACCATGTACACTTCTCCAGGCTGAGCTTCAACCTCTGGACAGTGTGACAGAGGAGTGCCCACCCCTCAGGACACTAAGTTGTGCCAACCTGGTAATAGCTTCCAATGGATTTATTTTCTACCTTTCCAAAGCAAAGTCCACATTTTAATACAGGCCTTTCACCACATAATCCAGTCCTGGGGACTGGCCTGGTTTATGGGAGAGGGTAACCTCGTAGAACTTGCAAGAGATTGGTCGTTTTAATATTTCAAAAGGAAACTACCAAAGTAAGAAACTATTGATCTCTCTCTCTCTCTCAATCTCAGATTTAAAAGAACCAAATGAGAAAATGCATCCCAAGCAGCTATTAAGAGACTGAAATGTGTGAGTAGAAAGAAAAGAATGTATAATTTATGTATTCTCGCCATAGGGATTTATGCCAGCCCTCTTTCTCCATCCTGAAACTCCCTCCTCCTGTGACTTTCATCAATACAGGCAATCCTATTCATTCAAACATGTACTGAATTCCTACCACATGGCCAAAATATCCCATACTTCCTTTTGTTCTAAAAGCTCTGCTAAGTGAAAAGTAATTTTTAAAAAAATGTTTCCATTAATTTCAATGGAGAGAATCATGATGTATCCCATCCCAACCCAATATGGAAACAATTTTTGCATCTAGAAAAATATATCAATTGAACAGTGAAAACATGTTTCTCTATGTAATAGACAATCTTAAAGTAAATATGCTTGAATCCTTAATATAAGGGAGGTTTACTGAACTCGTGAAAGGAATAGAGTTAGTGGTGGGTGTTGGAGGGGTGTAGCGGTACGTACAAGGGAGTCATTCTTTGGAAGGTAAGGAGAGTTATGATTAACCTTCAGGCAGACATTCAATATCAGAATTGGATGTGCATATTGACAATTTTCATTTACTTGAGACTTGGACACAAGAGCCCTTCTGATGTGGATGGCTTTGGTATAACATAGAAGAAGTGGAATCTCTGGGTTGGAAAAAAAGGCCAAGTGGAAGTTCACTTGTCCTCTCATAGTTCAATAACGGTAGTCCAAGATTGGGTTGATTCTCCACCCACCATAAAGATGCTTCAAGTTTCTCAAATATCTCATAACTTACTGGGACATGATGTAATTTCTTAGAACATACAACTGATTGAGAATCTTTATCTTTTCATGATTTGCAAAACTCACACACAGCAGGGTGAGCTCTGCCTCTTCCTCCAATACCCACTACTTGCAATTGGTTACTAAGTTAGCTTGTTCAATTATACCTCTGCATTGATGCTTTCATTAGTTTCCTCCTTTGCATGCCGTTGGCTGCTAGATTAATCTAGGTCTGCCTCTTGGCTCATATGAACTCCCCATCCACCCTTCTAAAAGGCCTGCCTGCTTAGAGGCAGTACACATGGAGATTAAGAGCAAGGGCTCTGGAGCCAGACTGCCTGTGTTCAAATTCTTGATTCACAGCTTACTAGCTGTGTGACCTCAAACAAGTTGCTGAATCTTTCTGTGCCTCAGTTTCCTCACCTATATAATGAGGATATTAGTACCTACCTTGCATGGTTGTTGTGAGATTTGTTAATAAATGTAAAATCAGGCCAGGCACGGTGGCTCACACCTGTAATCCCACCATTTTGGGAGGCTGAGGAGGGTGGATCACCTAAAGTCAGGAGTTCAAAACCAGCCTGGCCAACATGGTGAAACCCCGTCTCTACTAAAAATACAAAAAATTAGCTGGGCGTGGTGGTGGGTGCCTGTAATCCCAGCTACTCAGGAAGCTCACCTGAACCCGGGAGGTGGCGGTTGCAGTGAGCTGAGATCACACCACTGCACTCCAGCCTTGGCAACAAGAGTAAAACTTTATCTTTTTTTTTTTTTTTTTTTTTGAGACAGAGTCTCGCTCTGTCGCCCAGGCTGGAGTGCAGTGGCCGGATTTCAGCTCACTGCAAGCTCTGCCTCCCGGGTTTACGCCATTCTCCTGCCTCAGCCTCCGGAGTAGCTGGGACTACAGGCGCCCGCCACCTCGCCCGGCTAGATTTTTGTATTTTTTTAGTAGAGACGGGGTTTCACCGTGTTAGCCAGGATGGTTCTCGATCTCCTGACCTCGTGATCCGCCCGTCTCGGCCTCCCAAAGTGCTGGGATTACAGGCTTGAGCCACCGCGCCCGGCCGAAACTTTATCTTAATCAGTCAATAAATGTAAAGTCCTCCAAATAGTGCCTAGCGCACAGTAAGCTCTCCATAAATGTGTAATTTTGGCCTTTCCCCTATGGTACCATAGAATTATCTTCCTAAATCATCTGCATAACCACTACTATGTATTAAGAATCTCCCATAAGCCAGACACTATTGTACTAGGTACTTTATACACAATACTCATTCAATCCTTGCATGTTATCTCTAGTTTACACCTGAAACAAACTCAGGGGCAATTAGTAGCCTTCCCCAAGTCACCCAACTGGTAAATGACAGATGTCAGGCAGGTATCCAGGTCCCTCTGACTCCAAAGCCCATTTTCTGAATTCTTCTGCCAAGTACCTCAGCCACATGTCACCACTCCATCATATTCCCTTGTTATATTCAAACCCCTTCAAAGTTTTCCCAATCTTATGACAAATTAAATATAAAATTTTTATTTTGCACAAGCAAAAGGCCTTACTGGTTGCATTCAGCATGACTTCTACTGATTTCACATGTATTTTAGCCTTAGTGTTGAATGAACTTTGGTAAGGTGATTTCCCCTCCATAGGATAGAGAGACATGCTCCTGGTGGTCAGCAAACACTGAGGCCTGAAAGAATTGGCCATCTGTTGGTGATATTGACTGCCAGAGCTCTTCCAGTCAGCTGTAACTCTCTAACTTAAAAGTGGAACAGGGAGGAGGACCCTGGGTTTGGGATACCCACACCAAAAAGTTTAGAATTTTTGTAGTTAAAAAGGAAAAAAAAAACCAGCATGGGGGTATATGAAAGGGTTTTGTTTGGTCAGTCTAGTCCTTATCTGGGCGTATCAGTCAGCTATTGCCAAAAAAAACACTACATAACAAGCAATTCCTGATTCTCAATATTTTACTATGAAAACATCGATTTTTCTTGGTCGGAGGTCTACTGGTTGGCTATGGTTTTGTTGGGCTTGGCTTGAATCAGCAGAACCTGCCTTTGGATTGTAGACTGAGTCACCCCTACTCCCACATCTTCTCATTCTGGGAGCAGCAGCTACCAGGGGTATGTTCTCATGAAGGGCAACAGAAGTACAAGGGCACAAGCCAAATATCTAGAACATTGGAAGACTTTGCTTATGTCACATATGCTAACATTTCATTGGCCAAAGCAAGTCACATGGCCAAGCCAAAGTCAATGGTGACAGGAAAGTGTACTTTTTCTGTTCTACTGGGAGGCACTGTAAGGTCACTGGCAGAAAAAAAGAGTGAAGAGTTGATAACAATCACCCACTCTAACACATTGGGGTAGAATCAGAATTGTTCCTGGTGGTGAGGGGCACAGAAAAATATTGACCATTTAACTTTTAGCACCATAGATGTTCAATAAATTTATGTTGTAAGGATGGGTGGGTAGGTAAGGGAAGGAAGGAAGGAAGGAAGGAAGGGTTCATAGCCAATTAACCCTTGTTGTTACAGCTCAAGCAGGGGACCCACAAGAGAAAGAAGCTAGAGATGGTACAGACAAGATTGTACTAGCCCTTTGGTCTAGAGTGGGCTATTATCCAAGCATAAAGAGACTTTGTGGGCCATATAGCTCTTTGTATTGGGCTATAGAGTCAGAAACCCAGTATTTGGAAATTTGACTATCGCCATCCTCACATAATATTATTTAAATACACCACTTTCCTTTGAGTCTGCCTTAAGATTTATCAAAGTTCTTCGAAGTGACAGCATGCCCCAACTTGCCAAAAGCAGCCAAGAAAGAGGCATTTCTCCATGTTTGGCTGGAGTTTTGGAGGATAAGGAAGGGAGGGGCACAGATGGGGCCGCAACAGGTATCAATGGGACAAAACTGCAAAGGAGAGGCAAAATTCAGGGCTGGGAGACCAGGTTCACTGACTTTCACCTGGAAATTCTCCCTTCAGAGAGCTCAACTCGGCTCGCCATGTGTGCGAGATCATGCTGGGTTCTACTATAGTGAAGGGAGGGGGGCCCCACCTGGCGACTCAACTGCCCCTAAAACAAAGCCCCAGCCTCCTTCCACCTCTCTTCCCACTACTTTCATAACTCTCACCTGTGCTATAGCCAGAAGGAATTATTCTCGAACACCGCCTCCTCCGGGGAGTTTTTACTGATTAAAAAAGCAATCTCTCGCCGGTGCGGTGGCTCACGCCTATAATCCCAGCACTTTGGAAGGCCGAGGCAGGCAGATCACCTGAGGTCAGGAGTTCGAGACCAGCCTGACCAACATGGGGAACCACTGTCTCCACTAAAAATACAAAAAATTAGCTGGGTGTGGTGGCGGGCGCCTATAATCCCAGCTACTGGGGAGGCTGAGGCAGGAGAATCACTGGAACCCAGGAGGAAGAGGTTGTAGTGAGCCAAGATCACGCCATTGCACTCCAGCCTGGGCAACAAGAGTGAAACTCCATCTCAAAAAAAAAAAAAAAAGCAAAGCAACCTGTCTTCCTTTGAGCCCTCATTCACATTCATTTGTACACTTCTCTTGTTCTACTTTTTGGTGGTGTCTTATGTCTTTGCCCTGGCCTTTCTTACAAGCTGGTGAGCTCTGGAGGCAGATGTCTGGCTCCTCCCTGCATCACCCACCATGCCCATACGGTGCCTGCTGGAACCCCCAAGATGCACGTGTGGCATTCTCTCCCCCCATCCCCATTCTCATTTGGGGTTCTCCTGTGAAGGTAGCGGCTATATGGTGTGGGGGTTAAAAGTGTAAGCTCCTGGGTCCTGGGTTCAAATTTCAACTCTTCTACTTCTTGGCTGTGACCTGGGGCAACTTATTGACCCTCTCTGTGCCTCCATGCCCTATCTATGACGTGGGGTTGTGTGTGTATAGTGGGGAGATTAAATGAATTAGCAAATGTTAAGCATTTAGAATAGTGCCAAACACTTCTCCATATGTGCTAGTGACAACTATATGGAATCTTACTTTTTGAAATTGAGTTCAATTTCAGCTCTACCAAGAGAAATGGACAAACAGCTAAGCTTACATGCACTTGGTGAACTTTTCGTATTTTTTATTTTTGAGACAGACTCTTGCTCTGTCGCCCATGCTGGAGTGCAGTGGTATCATCTTGGCTCACTGCAAGCTCCGCCTCCTGGGTTCACACCATTCTCATGCCTCAGCCTCCCAAGCAGCTGGGACTACAGGCGCCCGCCACCACACCAGGCTAATTTTTTGTATTTTTAGTAGAGATGAGGTTTCACCTTGTTGCCAGGATGGTCTCGATCTCCTGACCTTGTGATCTGCCCACCTCGGCCTCCCAAAGTGCTGGGATTACAGGCATGAGCCACCGTGCCGGGCCGTGAACATTTTTTAACGTGGGCTTCAGAGTTCATGATGGCCATTAGTGGCCCAGCTGTCTGATTGGCTAGTGGGCTCGGCATAGCTGTGAATATCTGAGCAAACTGGGGGAGGTTTCCTTTTTCTTGCTTTTGCCTTAGCTCAAATATTTTCAGATCTTGCATATTCAGTTACGGACTTTCTATATGGACATTAAAACTTTCTACTGTGGAAAAGTTTTTTTCAGTGTCAGCCATATGGCTTGAATGCATGGCTTCTCACCCCTGGCTGCATGTTAAAATCACCTGAGGAGACTTTTTAAAAATCCTGATGCCCAGGTTATACCCTAGACCAATAACAGCAGACTTTCTGGGGATGACACCCAGGCATCAGACCTTTTTAGAGTGTGCCAAAGTGATTCCAACGTGTATCCAGGGTGAGGCCCACTTTAGAAGAATCCGTTCCCAGGCAGATTGGCTCTTCAGACACCTCACTGAAGGTTATCAAATGTAGAAAGCACTGATAAGGATGCAAAGAAGTTGATATAGACTTCCTACATCCCATAACACTGCAATGATAATGAGGGAAGCCCCCTTTCCTTTTCACCGCGGTTTGTAGTGAACTTTAAAATGGCTCCCACCAATGACAGCACTTTCAGGCGCTGGTAATTGTGCCTTTTCTTCAGTCTTCGCTTTCTGGATGTGGATTTTCATTTCTTTTCTTTTCTCAAGTGGCCTGGGTGGTGAACAGATGTCTCAAGAGCATGAGGCAATTCTGTTCATGGTGTTCCTTGCTGCTCTTTTTCTAGGAAATCTACTTGTGTTCTAAGAAGATGATTACATTCACCTCTGCCCTGACAAGTCATTGGAAAGCTGAGCTAAGGCCAAAGCTTTTCCCAAACAGTTTTGTAGAGATTCAGATGCATGAAATAAGCAACTTCTGAGTCCCAAAGACTCTTAGAAACTTGATGGACAAGTTGCCTGATGAATGTAGTTCACTTCACGCGAAGGCATATTTGCATCACAGCAATTCCTGACTTAGGGAATGAGGAAATTTGCATTCATAATTTTCTGGAAAATTGAAACTATTTCCTTTGAGTACCCAAATCTTTCATTTTAACCCTTATATTTTAAAAGGTGAAATCATTCTGAAGTGTGATGTATACAATCTGTTTTCTTTAATAGAGAATATGGAAGATGATCTTATCCAATAGGATAATATCTCAAACCTCCAACCCACCATGGCCCAGCTTGAGCACGTCTTCCTCCCTGAGGAACAAACTCCATCTGCCTCGAGTGGAGGTGAGACCAGTGACACAGCCCTTTGACAAGCCAGTCTCCAGGGCTCCGCCTCTGTCATGCCCACCCCAGTCAGTCCCCAAGTCCTGCTGATTTTGCCTTCTGAGTATTTCCTAAATCCTCTCCTGTGCCCCACTGCCCCATGCACGGAGCTCACCACCACCTCTGCCTGGACTACTGGAAAAGCCACATCTCCCTCTTCACACTCACCAATGGGCTGTTTATACCTGCTCACATCATACTGGGGTTTGAAAATGGTTCAACGGCTTCCCATTATTTGTAGGATAAAGTCCAATCTTGGGAAGACAGAATAGGGCACCTTCTGTGACACAGCCTCCAACTCTCTGGCTTTCCCTCTAGTCTTCTCTACCCCTCTGGTGGTGCTCTGATGGAAGTACGGCTCTACTTAGGTGCCTGTGCAGGAAGGCTCTGGGCCTCTGCTAATGCCGTCCCCTGGACCTGGAATGCCTTCTCCCCTACTCTTTGCCTGCTCAACTCCAAGTTTCCCTTTGGGAAGCAGCTAAGGCTAAGGTCCTCGTTTTTCTCTGCCATTCTCATTCGCTGAGACAGATGCCCCTCCTTAGAGGTGCCATCATGCCCTGTGTATATGACGGGGTCAAGGTGAAGAACAGGCTCAGTTCTGTCACGTGGTGAAGCAGTTCGGCATCCGCTCACATTTTCCTCTCCTCGCTTTCGCTCTCAGCTGCCACTTAGCAAGGCCATCTTTGGGGACATTTTTAGTTGCCCTCCTAACTCCCATGACATTCTGGATAGCAGCTTTTTTTTTTTTTTTTTTGGAGACAGAGTCTCGCTCTGTTGCCCAGGTGTCACCCAGGCTGGAGTGCAGTGGCACAATCTTGGCTCACTGCAGCCTCGGCCTCCCGGGTTCAAGCGATTCTCCTGACTCAACCTCCTGAGTAGCTGGGACTGCAGGTGTGTGCCTCCATGCCTGGCTAATTTTTTTGTTGTTTTAGTAGAGACGGAGTTTCACCATGTTGGCCAGGATGATCTTGATCTCCTGACCTTGTGAGCCACTGTGCCCGACCCTGGATATCAGCTTTTAATCTGCAGCGGCCTGGGGACTTGGATAAACAGGCTTATTCAGAAGTACAGAGCCAGTAAAATGTCAAGTGTGGTTGGGTCCAGACTGGGCATGGGGACTCACATCTGTAATCCCAGCACTTTGGGAGGCCAATGTGGGCAGGTCCCTTGAGTCTAAAAGTTTGAGACCAGCCTGGGCAACATAGTGTAACCCCATCTCTACAAGAAGTAAAAAAAAAAAAAAATTGCCAAAAGTGGTTGGTACGAGCCTATGGTCCCAGCTACTCAGAAGGCAGGAGGATAGGAGGATTGCTTGAGCCTGGGAGGTCAAGGCTGCAGTGAGCTGTGATCACACCTCTGCACTCCAGCCTGAGCAACAGAGTGATATCCTACCTCAACCCACAGAGTGGGAGAAAATATTTGTAAACTATGCATACAACAAAGGACTAATATCTAGAATCTACAAGGAACTCAAACAGATTGGCAAGAAAAAAATAATAATAATCCCATGGAAAACTGGGCAAATGACATGAATAGGCAATTCTCAAAAGAGTATATACAAACAGCCATCAAATATATGAAAAAAATGCTCAACATCACTAATCAGGAAAATGCAAATTAAACCCACAATGAGATACCACCTTACTTCTGCAAGAATGACCAAAATTAAAACGTAAAAAAAATCATAACTGTTGGCATGGATGTGGTGAAAAGGGAACACTTTTACATGGCTGGTGGGAATGCAAACTAGTAGAACCACTATGGAAAACAGTGGTTTTTTCCACTTAAAGAACTAAAAGTAGAACTACCATTCAATCTAGCAATCCCACTACTGGGTATCTACCCAAAGGAAAAGAAGTCATTATATGAAAAAGATACATGATCATGCATATTTATAGCAGCACAATTTACAATTGCAAAGATATGGAACCAACCTAAGTGCCCATCAACCAACGAGTGCGTAAAGAAAACGTGGTATATATGCCCCGTGGAATACTACTCAGCCATAAAAAGGAACGAAATGTCTTTTGCAGCAACTTGAATGGAGCTGGAGGCCATTATTCAAAGTAACTCAGAAATGGAAAACCAAATATTGTATGTTCTTAGAAGTGGGAGCTAAGCTATGGGTATGCAAAGGCATAAGAATGATATCATGGACTTTGGGGACTTGTGGGAGAGGGGTAAGGGATAAAAGACTACATATGGGTAGAGTGTACACTGCTCAGGTGATGGGTGCAGCGATCCCAGAAATCGCCACTAAAGAACTTATCCACGGAACAAAAAAACACCTGTACCCCAAAAACTACTGAAATAAAAAATTTAAAAACAAATTTTTAAAGCATGATTGGGTCTAGATATTGGCATTATGGCTGATGCATTTTTCTACTTTTCATTTTTAAACAAAATTTCCTTCAATGATTATGCACAGTTTTTGTAATAAAGATGTTAAGAATGTATACTTTTAAAAGAGTTAGTCAAGCTTTTAGTGACAGTCACTGCCTTAGGGTAATTCTTTAGAAGTCCTGGATTCTAAGTGTGGTCCCCGGACCAGGACCACCAGCCTCGCTTGAGAACCTGGTAGAAATAAAAATTCTTGGGCCCTGCTCCAGACCTACTGAATCAGAAACTCTAGGGGTGGGACCCAGTAATCTGTGACTTAAGTCCTCCCAGGGATTCGGATGCATGCTCATTTGAGGACCACTGGTTTAGGCAACAAAGTCCAGAGTATTAACATAGGGCTTGCTGATATTACCGGTGGAGGGTGTCCAGGTTCTTGTTGCTTTGAACGAATAATTGGACAAAACGCACAAACAAAATGAGGGAAGAAAAAGCAACAAAAGTGGAGATTTATTGAAAACAAAATCACACTCTACAGGGTGGCAGCACGCCAATAAAATGGCTCAAAGGTTGGGTTACAGAATTTTCTGGGGTTTAAATACCCTCTAGAGGTTTCCCATTGGTTACTTGGTGTACACCCTATCTAAATGAAGTAGTGGCTTGTGATCAGTCTGAGGCTGAAGTGAAGTTAGTTACCCTCTGTGCAAGCATCTGATTGGTTGCAGAAAGTGACCAATCAGAGACTGAAGTTACAATGTTATGCTCCTATACTTGGCCCACGACCAACCTGATTGGTTTCCGGAGGGGATCAATCAGGAGTACTTTCAATTTTTCATCTGCCACACAGAAAAGAGGGGAGTTGGGAGAGTTGCAAAGGGAGTAGCCTCTGGTCCTTTTGTTACTTGGGCATGTGAATTTGGGGTTTTCCTTTTAATTTAGTTCTAGGAAGTCAGTGTGAATCGGCCTTAGGTTCCCTGCCTCCAGACCCTATTCTCCCGACTCAGTGGCAACCACTATTTTAGGGATTTAAAGGGTTTTTTTGGTTGTTACTTATTTCCAAGTTTAGGGCTCTGTGTTATGGAGGGTGGTGGCTGCTGAGGGTCTGCCCTCTGAAGCCTCATGGGGACTTTTGACATCTCTTTGGAAAAGGAAATGCTTAAACATGCTGATTTCATGGAGAGGGAAAACAAAATAAAATAGTTTCTCAGGGTGGGGATGAAAGGACTATTGGGTGAAGGATTAGTTTTAGATTTCTTTTTAATGATTCCAATCTTGGGGCCCCAATTTCTATGGACATTAAAAAATATATTGGCCAAAGGTCGACTGAATGGAAAGGAGAAAATTGCTGCTGCAGTGGCCCAGTGCCATTGTAGCACCAATTATGACTGTGGGGTTTGAGTGACATAGGTGCCACAGAGAATAAGCTGGGAGATAAGAAAAAAAAATGGTTTTGTTCCAGTGAGAGCTAGAGAGGCGGGCACTGTGTTTTGCTTCAAGCTCTGGACTAACAAGTTTTTGCTTATTTTCACATAAGCAAATTTTAGATTAAAAATGTAATACATATACATAGTAACATGTGCAAGCAGATCACAGCAGTATATGATGAAAAGTAAGTCTTCCTTCTTAGATCCCTAAAACTCTCCTGAGAGGTTACCACTCTTATCTTTCCAGAAATATTCTATACATATACAAGCATATGTAAATTCACATAGCCCCCTTTATACACAAAAATCACCTTGCCAGCCCTAGCAATACAGTGAGACCCCATCTCTACAAAAAAAAAAAAAAAAAAAAACCACTTAGCTGGGCATGATGGCACACTCCTGTAGTCCCAGCTACTTGGGAAGCTGAGGTGGGAAGATCGCTTGGGTCTAGGAGGTTGAGGTTACAGTGAGATGAGATCGCGCACCACTGCACTCCAGCTTGGGTGACAGAGCAAGCCCCTGTCTCAAAACAAAAACAAAAACAAAAACGAAAACAAAAAAACCACCTTGCTTTTTCCCCTCCTATGTCTAGTAAGTTGTTGCATTTAAGAAATAGAGTGGCCGCATTCTTTTTCACAGCTGTGTAGTATTCTGTTCTTTGAATGGGACATAATTTCTTTAACAAGTGTTACACTTGGGTTGGGGGTGGGGTTCCCTTCCTTTTACAGCCTTTCACCAAGAGAACATTTAAGCTGGGTGGGCTTCAGCTGTACGTAAATAGTCTTAATTTGCTTCCATGTACTGTGATGTTTTCCGTGTATTTCCAGATAATCTGGCATCTGGTGAGCATGTAGTTCTAATTCCTCCCTTTCTCCCTGGGAGGCATTAACCCCACCTATAAGAAAAATTTTTTGGGAATGCAGCGTCTTCTCTGAGATTAAAGGGAACACCAGTCACATGGCAAAATGTGCTACAGAGGTTAGGAAAAAGAAAAAGTACTGGAAATGTTATGTAGCTTTTCCAGAATTCTTAGAGGCCTTACTTGGAAAAGGAATATGCCTTGGCATTTCATACCATTTTTAAAAAAGGATGAGCAGAACACCCTATAACTGCCCCCTCTCAAAGACGTAGTCTATGAACGTGCCCCTGGATTAATGATACCAAATAAGTGGGGATCAACATTTTTTTTTTTTTTTTTTTTTTTGAGACGGAGTCTCGCTCTGTCGCCCCAGGCTGGAGTGCAGTGGCATGATCTCCACTCACTGCAAGCTCTGCAGCCTCCCGGGTTCACGCCATTCTCCTGCCTCAGCCTCCCTAGAAGCTGGGACTACAGGCGCCCGTCAACACGCCCGGCTGATTTTTTTGTATTTTTAGTACAGACGGGGTTTCACCATGTTCGCCAGGATGGTCTCGATCTCCTGACCTCGTGATCTGCCCGCCTCGGCCTCCCAAAGTGCTGAGATTACAGGCGTGAGCCACCGTGCCTGGCCCAACATTTTTTTTTACTCAACAAATATTCATCACTTGCCTACTATGTACCAGATACTGGGGATAAACATCGGTGAATAAAGTCTCATGGAGCTTAGATCCTAGCAGAGGCCCTATATTAGTCTGGTAGGGCTGCCATAGCAAAATACCACAGACTGTGTGGCTTAAACAGCAGAAACTTATTTTCTCACAGTTCTGGAGACTGGACGTCCAAGATCAAAATGTCACAGGGCTGGTTTCTCCTGAGGCCTCTCTCCTGGGCTTGCAGAGGCCCGTCTTCTCACCGTGCCCTCACGAGGTATATGCCCATTGCCTCTTCTTATTAGGATCCCAGTCAAATTGGATTAGGGCCCACTGTAAAGACCTCATTTAAACTTAATCACCTCTCTAAAGGCTCGGTCTGCAAATACAGTCACATTCTGACGTATTGGAGGCTAAGGCTTCAACATATGAATTTTAGCGTGGGACATAATTCAGTCTATAACAGGCCCCCATCTAAAAAGTCTCATAGCTACATGCTCAAAGTGGTGCTTCTCAAACTGTAATGTACATATGATCGCCTGGTGGGCCTGATAAAATGCAGATGTTTTTGCTTAGGATTGTCTCGGCTATACAGGCTCTTTTTTGGTTCCATATGAAATTTAAAGTAGTCTTTTCTAATTCTGTAAAGAAAGTCAATGGTAGCTTGATGGGGATAGCATTGAATCTATAAATTACTTTGGGCAGTATGGCCATTTTCATGATATTCATTCTTCCTATCCATGAACATAGATTGTTTTTCCATTTGTTTGTGTCCTCTTTTATTTCCTTGAGCAGTGGTTTGTAGTTCTCCTTGAAGAGGTCCTTCACATCCCTTGTAAGTTGTATTCTTAGGTATTTTATTCTCTTTTAGCAATTGTGAATGGGAGTTCACTCATGATTTGACTCTCTGTTTGTCTATTATTGGTGTGTAGGAATGCTTGTGATTTTTGCACATTGACTTTGTATCCTGAGACTTTGCTGAAGTTGCTTATAAGCTTAAGGAGATTTTGGGCTGAGACGATGGGGTTTTCTAAATATGCAATCATGTCATCTGCAAACAGAGACAATTTGACTTCATCTCTTCCTATTTGAATACCCTTTATTTTTTTTTTCTTGCCTGATTGCCTAGCCAGAATTTCCGATACTGTGTTGAATAGGAGTGGTGAGAGAGGGCATCCTTGTCTTTTGGTGGTTTTCAAAGGACATGCTTCCAGCTTTTGCCCATTCAGTATGATATTGACTGTGGGTTTGTCATAAATAGCTCTTATTATTTTGAGAGACGTTCCATCAATACCTAGTTTATTGAGAGAACAAAGCTGGAGGCATCATGCTACCTGACCTTAAATTATACTACAAGGCTACAGTAACCAAAACAGCATGGTATTGGTACCAAAACATATATAGACCAATGGAACAGAACAGAGGCCTCAGAAATAACGCCACACATGTACAACCATCTGATCTTTGACAAACTTGACAAAAGCAAGCAATGGGGAAATGATTTCCTATTTAATAAGTGGTGTTGGGAAAACTGGCTAGCCATATGCAGAAAACTTAAACTGGGCCCCTTCCTTACACCTTACACAAAAATTAAGATGGATTAAAGATTTAAATGTAAGACCTAAAACCATAAAAACCCTAGGAGAAAACCTAGGCAATACCATTCAGGGCATAGGCATGGACAAAGACTTCATGACTAACACACCAAAAGCAATGGCAACAAAAGCCAAAATAGACAAATGGGATCTAATTAAACTAAAGAGCTTCTGCACAGCAAAAGAAACTATCATCAGAGTGAACAGGCAACCTACAGAATGGGAGAAAAAGTTTCCAATGTATCCATCTGACAAAGGGCTAATATCCAGAATCTACAAGGAACTTAAATTTACGTTAAAAAAAAACCCCATCAAAAAGTGAGCAAAGGATATGAACAGACACTTCTCAAGAGGACATTTATGTAGCCAATAAACATATGAAAAAAAGCTCATCATCACTGGTCATTAGAGAAATGCAAATCAAAACCACAATGAGATACCTTCTCACACCAGTTAGAATGGAGATCATTAAAAAGTCAGGAAACAACTGATGCTGGAGAGGATGTGGAGAAACAGAAACGCTTTTACACTGTTGGTGGGAGTGTGAATTAGTTCAACCATTGTGGAAGACAGTGTGGCAATTCCTCACGGATCTAGAACTAGAAATACCATTTGACCCAGCAATCCCATTACTGGGTATATACCCAAAGGATTATAAATCATGCTACTATAAAGACACATGCACATGTATGTTTATTGCAGCACTATTCACAATAGCAAAGCTTGGAACCAACCCAAATGCCCATCAATGATAGACTGGATAAAGAAAATGTGGCACATATACACCATGGAATACTATGCAGCCATAAAAAAGGATGAGTTCATGTCCTTTGCAGGGACATGGATGAGGCTGGAAACCATCATTCTCAGCAAACTAACACAGAAACAGAAAACCAAACACCCCATGTTCTCACGCGTAAGTGGGAGTCAAATAATGAGAACACATGGACACAGGGTGGGAAACATCACACACTGGGGCCTTTCAGGTGGGGAGGGGTGCTGGGGGGCTAGGGGAGGGATAGCATTAGGAGAAATACCTAATGTAGATGACGGGTTGATGGGTGCAGCAAACCACCATGGCACGTGCATACCTATGTAACAAACCTGCACATTCTGCACATGTATCCCAGAACTTAAAGTATAATAAAAGAAAATGCAGATGTTGATTCATAGATCAAGGATGGAGCCTGAGATTCTGCATTTCTAGCAAGCCGGGTAATGCTGACGCTGCCCATTCACAGACCACAGTCTGAGCAGCAAGGCAAAGCCTTCCCCTGCAATAGTAAGACTTTTTTTTTTTCTTTTTTGGAAACCTTTACTAAGTGGCCTGTCAACAGCTTTACGAGAATAAGGAGAAATCTCTCCTACTAATTCATCATTTGGGATGATAACATACCAAGGGCTTTCCAGAAGGTCATCTCTGCAAGCTCAATGGATCACATCAACTCCTTGGGGATGTCAGTTTTCAGCGGTCAGCCCTTTTATTCCTGGATGCTGAGTAGGGGGTTGCCTCGCACTCCACCTGTTACAGGCACTAGTCCCCAGTCACAAGCACTAGCCAGGGGCTTAGGAGGAAGCTTTAGAGTCACCACCAGCTGGTGCTCCCAAGCCTGCTAAAGCTGGAAGATGCCCTGGAGGTCATTGACAACAACTGACTTCCCAGTGCCTTTTGAGAGAGAAAAGAGCTGGAGGCAGACCTGTGAAGGCTCTGAGGTCACTCCTCCGGTGAGGGTAGGGCTGGGCCCAGGATCCGGGACCCCATTCCCTAAAGCAGTGGTTCTCAACTTTGGCTGCACATTAGAACACCTGGGGAGCTTTTCAAATGTACACGTGTCCAGGCCCTGCTCTAGACCAATTAAATCAGAACGTCTCCAAGATGGGCCCTGGCAGGCTTTTTTTTTTTCCCAAAAGAAGCCCCCACAGTGCGACAATGCGAACCTAATATACCACTCGGTGAGAACTACTGTATCGTCCAAAAGCAACGGGTCTCGCACCTAAGCACGCATCACAATCACCTGGAAGTTCTATTTAAACCACATATTGTGAGACCGCAACCTAAGTTTCTGAACTTAGGGTGCAGTTCAAGAATCTGCATGTCTAACAAGTGGAGCGATGCTGCTCCCACTAGTCTGTCCTTGAAGCTATCCCTGTGGCCCCTTCACAGGGTCCCAAAGGCAAAGGCCTTTGGTTGCTCCCACTTTTGGTACCCACCTCTCCGCCGGCTGTTCTTACTTCCTTTCTCCTGTGAGGCTAACTTCAATGATCGCTTGTTGCAGATTTTCACCTGGCTTGATTCAATTAGAAAACACTGGGGTCTGAGTAGACCAGAGAAAACTTGCCTTTGCTCTAAGCTCCCCGTCCTTCTTTGGAGTGAAAGAAGAACTTTGCTTATTCTGAACACAGTGTGTCAATTTTAAGACTTTCACCAACCTCCCCACCCCAATACACACACATTTCTTTATGTTCTGTGTAGATGGTGTAAGCTTGATTCCAAACTGATGGACTAGGTTCTAAAATATACCAATCCCAAACACTTGGTCTCCTAGCTGTTTGCCAAACCAAATACAAAGGCGTGGCTACCTCACCATTTTTCCCCAGCTGTGGCACTTTCTAGATCCAATTAATGGCAGATTTGTGTGTGTGAGGAAGATTCCGCCACTGCGATTTGAACTGAGAGCCTGGGAATTCCACTGCCAGAGCTTCAGGTCCCAGAGCTAAGGATGGAGATGTGGTTAGGGTAGAGGAATTTTTCCATGCTTGCTATGATGGCTCGGAGAACTGAAAGGGCATGCCCATAGCAGAGAGTTGAAGGGGACCAGCAACCCTTCCAAAGAGGTGAGCTGTGCTGGAGAAATGCTCCCAAGCCTTGGGAAGGGCCATGGCAGTGGTGACTAGGCCACATGCCAGGGGATGAGCTTTATACCACCTTTGGTGCCATCTCAGAATCTCCAGCCCGTGCCTTAGCAGCACGCATAGGCAGAAGGATGTGGCCTAGACACCAGACCCTGGTTCAAACGCTCCCTGCCACTGACCCATTTGCAAACTTGAACATGTTCTTACTCTTCTTATCCTCAAAATGGGCATAATATTTACAGGTTCATTGTGAAAGTTCGCATATAGTATGTAAGTAGCACACAGTACAGTGCCTGGAACACAGCAGGCACCCAGTCAGTAGCAGTTTTTAGTTTTCAGTGTTTTATTGCCTCAAAATCAAGTGCAGATTGAGACGGGGGTAGGTTCACCAGATTGGGAAAATGTCACTCTGATAGCTTTTTCCCATGATTCAAACAGTCTGAAGAACACATACAAATGCAGTGGAGAGAACAAAAAATGAAACATCTGTCGACTTGGATTCTAGTTCCAGCAGACATGTAACCTTGGCAAATCAGTTCCTTCTGTTTTCTCATCTGTAAAAGGGAGGAACTGTGACCTGTCAGGCCCCTTTCACTCCAATGTTACATACGTATCCATGAGGCCATCAAAATGGCACAAAAGCTCATTGTTTAGAGTCCATTCCGTAAAGCACTTGGCAGACTTACTTGATAAGAATCACCTGGGATGCTTTTACACTTACAGGTTTCTATGGTCTTTCCCTAGAGTGGTATGATCCAAAAAGCAACCACAGCCATACGTGCCTGGTAAGTACTGCAAGTGTGGCTAGTTCAAACTGAGATGTGCCATAAGTATAAATACACAAATAATTTAAAGACATCTCATTAATACAAGTTTTGTATTGCTCACGTGTTGGAATGATAATGTTTTGGATATACAAAAAAATAGATTATTTTAATTGTAAATATTCAATATATCATTAAGATTAACACAATCAATTAAAATCAAATCTATTGAAATCTATTTAAATAAAATCTATTATTAAGGCTGAGCACAGTGGCTCATGCCTGTAGTCTTGGCACTTTGGAAGCCAGGGCAGGAAGACTGCTTGAGCTCAGGAGTTTGAGACCAGCCTGGGCAACAAAGTGAGACCTCGTCTTTATAAGAAATAAAAAAAATTAGCCTGATGTGGTGGCGCTCGCCTGTAGTCCCAGCTACTTGGGAGGCTGAGCTGGGAGGATCACTTGAGCCCAGGAGATCAAGGCTGCAGTGAGCCGTGATCATGCTACTGCCCTTCAGCTTGGGTGACAGAGCAAGCCCCTGTCTCAAAAAATATATATATATTTATTTATATATAAATATATATTTATATTATTATATATAAACATATATTTATATTATTATATATAAGTATATATTTATATTATTATATATAAATATATAAAAGATACATATATGTATATATAATTAAAATTAAATAAATATGTTATTTAAACAATATCAAATATTAAAATGAATATCACCTATTTCTCTTTTTTATAAGCGTGATGACTAGAACATTTAAAATCACGCATGTGGCTTGTATGTTATTTCTATTGGCTAACACTGCCCCCAGACGTAAGAATTCAGTATTTATGCTAAAGTTGACAGAATCTATAATTTGACACTTGTCCCAGGTGATACTTGAGCTCGCCTCCACTTGGAAAACAATCTTTTAATGAAGCAAAACAAATCTCATAGCTTTTGGCAAACCTCACAGCCTTCATTGAGAACTCATAGGCCTCAGATGGATGAAGACATTCTTTTGGAATAGGTTCAATCTGCTTAGACCTCCCTTTTCTCCACTTTGCTGTTAAGAACCCTGCCAGTGACTTGGTCCTGGCATGGGAATGATTATACGTATTTCTTTAAAATGGAGGGAGTCAGGCTGAAAGGGTCTGAGAAAGGAGGCTTTGTACCGTCGTCTGTGGTCTTGGTGGTCCTGCCACCTCTCGCCACTGCAACAGCTTTCTTCAAGCCAACAGGACGTTGTCTTTGGGTGATATCTGGTTAAAGCTAGGTGGCAGCAACAGCATAAGATAACAAGGCAAGAAGCCAGTTTCAGGAGATAGAAAAGAATGCCTCACATCCCCAGACTTCACCCACTTTGCTCTTGTCTGCACTGAGTAAGCACCTGGAAGTCAGGCCCCTGAGCAGGTGAATTCGAGACACAGAAGTCATGCAATGCCGGAGCCTTACACGGAGGGCTTGGTAGGAAACTCCACTTCCCTTCCAGGTGAAGCACGGTGGGGTCTGCCCACACCCACGGTATCCACAGTTTTTGGCCACTTCCAGATGAGCTGGTCCCCTGACTCAGCACAGTGCAATCTTGCTCTCAGCTACATTAGGCCCCTGGCTTGTTGTGTAGGGATCTGAGGGGTAATGTCATGTCCCCTCCCCACCTGATGGCTGTCTCGTGCAGAGGCAAAGGAAAATAACTCTCTGACAAGCCTCCACTTCACTCTTTGCTTGTAGGAACTTTGTTCCAGGATGATGTATTCATCAAGCTCTCACTTTATCCTGATTTTGTTGCATTTGATTTCCTGTGAATTTTTAAAACTGTGGCCACTTGAACTCTCCCTCACCCCCCAAAACAGGACTGCAGGCAAAATAAAGATATTTCCAAATACAGCAAGTCCTCACTTCACACTCTCAGTAAGTTCTTAGAAACTCCAAATTTAGGCCGGGCACGGTGGCTCACACCTGTAATCCCAGCACTTTGGGGGGCCGAGACGGGTGGATCATGAGGTCAGGAGTTTGAGACCAGCCTGGTCACTATGATGAAACCCCGTCTCTACTAAAAATACAAAAATTAGCCAGGTGTGGTGACACACACCTGTAGTCCCAGCTACTCGGGAGGCTGAGGCAGAAGAATCGCTTGAACCTGGGAGGTGCAGGTTGCAGTGAGCCGAGATCGCCCCACTGCACTCCAGCCTGGGTGACAGAGCAAGACTCCGCCTCAAAAAACAAAAACAAAACAACAACAACAAAAAACTGCAACTTTAAGCGAAATGACATATAATGAAACCAATTTTCTTTTCTCATCAATCATCAATGTTATAACAAAATGACACTGAACAAAACAACGTTATTCAAGGACCTGCTGTACGTCATTTTGATTAAAGTCGCAGTTTCCAAGAACCTCCCAATGACATTAAGTGAGGACTTACTATACTGAGAATTTGGCACCAACAGACTTCCCCATAAAAGAACTTGTGGCCGGGCGCGGTGGCTCAAGCCTGTAATCCCAGCACTTTGGGAGGCCGAGACGGGCGGATCACGAGGTCAGGAGATCGAGACCATCCTGGCTAACACGGTGAAATCCCGTCTCTGCTAAAAAATACAAAAAGCTAGCCGGGCGAGGTGGTGGGCGCCTGTAGTCCCAGCTACTCGGGAGGTTGAGGCAGGAGAATGGCGTAAACCCAGGAGGCGGAGCTTGCAGTGAGCTGAGATCCGGCCACTGCACTCCAGCCCGGGCGACAGAGCGAGACTCTGTCTCCAAAAAAAAAAAAAAGAACTTGTACAGAATGTACTGTGGACAGAAAAGATGTGATCTCAGATTGAAGGTTCAAAATGTAAAAAGAGAAAATGAGCAAATAAAGTAGTCAATATGTGGGTAATCTAAAACATCATTGAGTTCAAAAGCAAAAAGATCTTAGGGTTAAAAAAAAAATAGAACAATGACATCCAATAGCAGTAGCAAGTAAGTCAGGCAGATGGTGATTAAAGTTGAAGTTCTCTAAAGTTTTCGTGTTTTTTAACAGGTAAAGATCTTAATTTAAATATTGATGTTACTATTTGCATATCAAAATTTACAGGATGACCGCTAAAGCAATAGAAGTTGTACTAGAAGAGGTTAATGCTTTAAAAAAGAGATTCAAAAATATAAAATGGCCGAAACACAATGGAAATGTATCTCTTACTCCTGTGACAGTACTGGGCAGGTGAAAAGGTCTTTGGAGTGGTCCTCCACAGAAACTTGTTTTCTGGGAGATTTGTTTCTCCACAGAGATTTCTTTTTCCATTGCTGTATATCACCCTGTCTTCATTACTATAGGTTTCAAATAGTTATTGATAATGGGAAAATGAGTTCCTCCTCTTAGTTTTCTTTTATTAGGTGTATCTTGACTATTCCTGCTTCTCTAATCATCAACAAATATTTCAGTCAGCTTTTCAAATTTTACAAAAAATACCTTTTGAGGTTTTCATTGGAACTGTATCAAACTATATATCAACATGTTCATAATATTGAATTTACTTTTACATAAACATGCTATTTCTTCTCAATTATTTAGACTTTCCATGCTTATTTACAATGCAGAATTTGTGACTTTCTCATCAAAATTCTGACATCTTTTGTCATGTTTATTTTATGGTATGCTATACTTTTAGAAGCTATAATTGTTTTACGTTCTCTGTTGATTGTTATTGTATATAAATGCAATTGCTGGCCAGGCACGGTGGCTCACACCTATAATCCCAGCATTTTGGGAGGCAGACGCAGGCAGATCACTTGAGGTCAGGAGTTCAAAACCAGCCTGGCCAATATGGTGAAACCCCATCTCTACTAAAAATACAAAAAAAAAAAAAAAAAAAAAAATTAGTGGGGCGTGATGGCACATGCCTGTAGTCCCAGCTACTTGGGAGGCTGAGGCAGGAGAATTGCCTGAACCCAGGAGGCGAAGGTTGCAGTGGGCCAAGATCACGCCACTGCACTCCAGCCTGGGTGACAGAGTGAGACTCCACCTCAATAAATCAATGAAAAATAAATGCAATTACTTTTTGTAGGTTGATTTTTTTTTCTATAGCAAAACTACTAAATTATCTTACTATTTCTAGTTTTTCTTTTTTTAGTTTTCTATGCATACCATAATGTCATCTGTGAACAATATATTTTAGTTTCTTTTTAATCCTTATACCTTTTGTTCCTCTCTCTTTTCTTACTGCACTGGTTAGAATATGCAGTCCTATGTTGAAAAGAAGTGACTCAGCCTGGACAATATAGCAAGACCCCATCTCTACACAAAATTTAAAAATTAGTCAAGTGTGGCGGTGCACACCAGTAGTCCCAGCTACTTGGGAGGCTGAGGTGAGAGGATCACTTGAGCCAGGAGGCTATGGCTGCAGTGAACTATGATTGCACCACTGCACTAGAGCCTGGGCCACAGAGTGAGACCCAGTCTCAAAACAAAAAAGAAAAGAAGTGGTTATAGCTGCCACTTTTTGTTGTTTCTGATTTTAAGGGGGGAATATTTTTAATGTTTCGATATTAATTATGATATTTGCTGTATAGTTTTGTAGATATTCTATAGCCAACAAAGGAAAGTTCTTTCTTGCTAAGAATTTTTATAATTAATGGTTAATGTCCTCAAAAAATGTTTTTCTCCATCTATAGAAATTACCATATGCCCTTTCTTATTAATTTTGGTACTGTGAAGAATCGTATTAATTGATTTTCTAATCAATTAAACCCTGAATTGCTGAGGAAAAGTCATTGTGGTCATTTTTGTCATTTTTATATATTGCTAGATTTTGTCTAGGATTTTTGCTTCTATATATTTGTGAGAAAACTAGGCTTGTAATTTTCCTTTGCCATGTTCTCTCATATCCTCTCTGTCAAGTTTTAGTATCAAGGTTATGCTAACCTCATAAAATGAGTTGGCAAGTGTTCCCTCTATTTCTATAACCTAGAATAGTTTGCATGTGATTAGAATTGTTAGTTCCTTTATTATTTAGTAGAATTCATTTGTAAAATAAGGAGCTAAGTATCCAACTTCAGTCGTGAGAAGAGAACAGGATAACCCAAAGAAGGTAAAAGGAAGAAATTATAAATATCATAACAAAAATAATGAAATGAAAAACAGAAAATAGGGAATGTTGACAAAGCCAAAATTTGGTTCTTAAAAAATCCAAAATAGGTAAACATATAACAAGATTAATTCAAAGAAAGAAAAGTGATAAGAATGAACCATATTAAGAATGTAGACATAGATCAGTAGTTAAAAATATAAACAACTGATTCAGCGGATCATGGTGGATGGGTGGCAGGACTAGATTGCAGCTCCAGACAGAGCAGTGTGTGGAGGCTTGCATTGTGAATTTTAGCTCCAGATTGACTGCAAGAACGAACCAGCAATCCTAAGAGGACCCACAGACCCTTTGAAGGAAGCGAACTGCTCCTGCAGGACCCGGGAGACCCCCCAAAACTGTGAGTGCCCCAACTGTGGAAGTGGAAAAGCAAGACCCTTCTCTGCCGAACACACCCCCGCAGTGGAGAAGCTGAAGGTCTGTTTGTGGGAGAAGTTTCCTACTTTACCTGGGGCTGAGTCAAGTTAGCGAGCGGAGCGAAATACAGGGGTAGAGGAAGTAGCAGAAAAGCCCTGGGAGCTCGCTGGGTCCCCAAGCAGCCCATTCCTGCCTGGCACCACAGGAATCCATCGGGAGGGTGGCCAGAGGAGCAGGTGGTTAAACTCCACAGGGAGAAGGAATTATCTAGCTGAACTTTGTAACAATTTAAATGGGGTGAGAAGCCTCCTGGCCAGAACTGGGGAAGGACACAAATCCGGAGTGCAGACTTCACAGGTAGGGGAAGAACTAAAGCCCTTTTCTCTCAAAGCTGGGAGGCAGATAGCCTTGGGCAAATTTTCAAGGCCGGCTCGTCTGGCCCTCCCATGCTTATGGATGGGTACAATCAATATTGTGAAAATGACCATACTGCCAAAAGCAATCTACGAATTCAACACAATTCCCATCAGAATATCACCATCATTCTTCACAGAATTAGAAAAAACAATTCTATAATTCATATGGAACCAAAAAAGAGCCCGCATAGCCAAAGCAAGACTAAGCAAAAAGAACAAATCTGGACGCATCACACTACCTGATATCAAACTATACTATAAGGCCGTTGTCACCAAAACAGCATGGTGCTGGTATAGAAATAGATACATAGACCAATGAAACAGAATAGAGAACCCAAGTACTTACAGCCAACCGACCTTGACAAAGCAAACAAAACATAAAGTGAGGAAAGGACACCCTTTTCAACAAATGGTGCTGGGATAATTGGCTAGCCACACGTAGGAGAATGAAACTGGATCCTCATCTCTCATACAAAAATCAACTCAAGATGGGTTAAGGACTTAAACTTAAGACCTGAAACCATAAAAATTCTAGAAGATAACATTGGAGAAACCCTTCTAGACATTGGCTTAGGCAAGGATTTCATGACCAAGAATCCAAAAGCAAATGCAATAAAAACAAAGATAAATAGCTGGGACCTGATTAAACTAAAGAGCCTTTGCATGGCAAAAGGAACAGTCAGCAGACTAAACAGACAACCCACAGAGTGGGAGAAAATCTTTACAATCTATATATCTGACAAAGGACTAATATTCAGAATCTACAATGAACTCAAACAAATCAGTAAGAAAAAAAACAAACAATCCCATCAGAAAGTGGACTAAGGACATGAATAGACAATTCTCAAAAGAAGATATACAAATGAGCCACAGACATATGAAAAAATGCTCAACACCACTGATGATCAGGGAAATGCAAATCAAAACCACAATGTGATACCACCTTACTCCTGCAAGAATGGCCATAATCAAAAAATCAAAAAACAGTAGATGTTGGCGCAGGTGCAGTGATCAGGGAACACTTCTACACTGCTGGTGGGAATGTAAACTAGTACAGCCACTATGGAAAATGGTGTGGAGATTCCTTAAAGAGCTAAAAGTAGAACTACCATTTGATCCAGCAATCCCACTACTGGGTATCTACCCAGAGGAAAAGAAGTCATTATTCAAAAAAAGATACTTGCACACGCATATTTATAGCAGCACAATTCACAATTGCAAAATCATGGAACCAACCCAAATGCCCATCAAT
>NC_045456.1:4283472-4318814 GCF_002776525.5 Piliocolobus tephrosceles
CAAGATCCTTGGCTTAACCCTTCCCTTTCTTATTTAAAGCTTAATAGAGATTCTGATATTGTAGAGCCTCAAGAAGGAAGGAGCTTGGATTCTACTCAAAAGTGAGTCTCCTAGGACATCTATAACATATACATCGGGCCTTGTGTGAATGAAACATATATTAAGTCACTAAACATTTTGGTATATTCGTTTCCATGACATAACTAGACTACCACCAAGAAAAACACATACACACACACACACACACACACACAAGACAAAATAGACATGGTCAAAAGCTTTGCTAGATATAAAGAAAGTTGCTAGAAAATGAATAAAGTTAGTTAACGTTAGTAAAATATTGTCATTCTAAACTTGTATGCATCTAATAAAACAGTCTCAACATTTATAAAACAAAACTTAATTACATGGAGAAATTTATACATGTAAATTTCTCAAGCATGCAAAACCATCATTAAGAATAAAGAACGTGGATGAGATTGGAGACTATTATTCTAAATGATGTAACTCAGGAATGGAAAACCAAACATCGTATGTTCTCACTGATATGTAGGAGCTAAGCTATGAGGACACAAAGGCATAAGAATGATGCAATGGACTTTGGGGACTTGAGGGGAAGAGGGGGAGGTGGGCAGGGGATAAAAGACTACAAATATGGTGCAGTGTATACATGGGTGATGGGTGCACCAAATCTTACAAATCACCACTAAAGAACTTATGTAATCAAATACCACCTGTACCCCAATAACTTATGTTAAAATAAAAAAATATATAAAATTTTTAAAAAGAATGTAACCATAGATGCTATGGGGTTTTAAAAGGTAACACAAGGACCAGCCTGGTCAACATGATGGAACCCCGTCTCTACTAAAAGTACAAAAATTAGCCAGGCGTTGTGGCAGGCACCTGTAATCCCAACTGCTCAGGAGACTGAGGCAGGAGAATCACTTGAACCCAGGAGGTGGGGGTTGCAGTGAGCCGAGATTGCATCGCTGCACTCCAGCCTGGGTGATGGAGCAAGACTCTATCTCAAAAATAAAAAAAGTAATATAAGGATATTATATATTACTTCAAGGTAGTATATTTTGAAATATAGATGAAAAGAACAAAATCCTAGAAATATGTAATTTACCAAACCTGATTCAAGAAGAAATGGAAAAGCTGATAGCCTTCTAACCATTAAATCAGTTTAATTAGATCAATTTAAATCAATAAATTTTCCCACAAAAAAACCACACCAGGTCTAGATGGTTTTCTATATGGGAAAATTTAAATAAATTCTGGATAGATTAAAGAACTGGAATGCAAACGGCAATACCCAAAAACATTTAGGAGATAATATGGAAGATATCTAAATATCTGTATGACTTCAGAATAGAGTGAGATTTCTCTGTTTTTGTTTGTTTTGTTTTTGTTTTTGTTTTTGTTTTTTGAGACAGGATCTAACCCTATCACTCAGGCTAGAATGCAGTGGGGTGATCATGGCTCACTGCAACCTCAAACTCCTGGGCTCAAGTGATCCTCCTGCCTCAGCCTCCGTAGTAGCTGCGACTACAGGTGCATACCTACCATGCCCAGCTAATTTTTTATTATTTATTTATTTTTATTTTTTTACAGATGGGATCTCACTATGTTACGCAGGCTGATTTCGAACTCCTGGCCTCAAGCGATCCTCCCACCTTGGCTTCCCAAAGTGCTGGGATTACAGGTGTGAGCCACCACGCCCAGCCTACAGTGGTGATTCCTTAAATAAGACCCAAACTACATTAATATTAAGAGCCTCTTCAGCCAGGCATGGTGGCTCACGCCTGTAATTCCAGCACTTTGGGGACTGAGGCGGGAGGATCATGGGTTAGGAGTTCGAGATCAGCCTGGCCAAAGTGGTGAAACTCTGTCTCTACTAAAAATACAAAAATTAACCAGGCGTGGTGGCAGGCCCCTGTAATCCCAGCTACTCAAGCGGCCGAGGCAGGAGAATCACTTGAACCTGGGAATTGGAGGTTGCAGTGAGCCGAGATCATACCACTATACTCCAGCCTGGGCAACAGAGCGAGACACCGTCTCAAAAAAAAAAAAAGAAAAAAAGAAAAAAATTAAGATCAATACAAGATACCTTAAAATAACACAAAAAAAGCCTCAAACTGGGAGAAGATATTTGCAACACAAGTAACAGAAAGGAGATTAGTATTCAGAATATATGAAGAACTCCTGGCTGTAGATAAAAAAAAAAAAAAAAGACAAGCAACATAATTTTTTAAAAGTGGACAAAAAAAAACTTGAACAGAAAAAGAAATATGAATTTTATAAATTTTCAATAAACATAAAAAGATTGCTTGACCTTATAATCAGAGAAATGCATTTTAAAACCATAGCGTGGTATCACTTCACATACCTCTAATTAACAATAACTCAAGTGATAATGAAATTACGTGTTGGCAAAGATGGGAAACAATTGGAACTCTTCTACAATGGCAGTAGAAGTATAAGTTGGTATAACCAGTTTGAGAAACAATTTGGTATTTTCCAGTAAAGTTGAAGATGCACTCATTCCATTACCTAGCAATCCCATTCCTAGGTAAATATTCTAGAACTACGAGATTTGCTGGTGAATAATCATAGGAGCAATGTTTTTAATAGTAAGAAATTGGAAAAAGTCCAAATGCCCATTAACATAAGAATGCATAAATAAATTATGGCTTATGCATAAATACAGTGAAAATTAACAAACTGCTGCTTCATATGACAACATGGGTGAGTGTCAGGCATTCAACGTAAAGTGATAAAGCAAATCTCAGAAATCATACAGTCTGATTCCATTAGTATAAAATTGAAACACCTTAAAAACGAAGCAGTATGTTCTTTAGAGATACAGAAGTATGTGATAAAACTACAAAGAAAAGTGCACTGTAAACACAATTCAGGGTAGTGGTTACCTCTACGGTGAGAAAGAAGGCAATTGGATCTGGGAAGGTCACATGGAAGCTTGAAGTTCATTGGTGTCACTCTTGTTAAAGTTGATAGTGGCACTGTTTGCATCATTATTCTTTTAATTTACACGTATTTTATAAAGATAATTTTTAATTTATTCAATATTTAATAAAATTTGTTTTATAGAACAGAAAAGATGAGCTTGTAGGTTCAAACCAGAAGTCAAACACTCAAGTAATAAGAGTTACAGAAAAAGAGAACTGAGAAAATATTCTCTCAGAGGGAATCATCAAAGAAATAATAGAAGAACATCTCTCAGGAATAAAGAATGTCAATAGATTGAATGGGCATGCCGAGGCATACAAACATAAAATTTCAGAACACTAGGACACAGAGAATGTTCCAAAGGTACATATAAACTATCAGAAAACAGTATGACCTCAGATAGCAAAAATGAAAACCAGAAGACAGTGGGACATCATGTTCCAATTTCTGAGGGAAAGTGATATCCAAGCTACAGCCAGACAAATGATAAATTGAATGTGATGTTAGAATAAACACACTTCTAGATAGGCAATATCTCATAAAGTTTACCAGCTCAAGAAACCACTGCAGGATGTATCCCAGCAAAGGGAGGGGAGAACTCATCAGGAAAATGTAGGATCCAGAAATGGGGAATCCAACACAGGATCAAGATAGAGTGGAGCCCCGGAGGCAGCCCTGCTGCAGGCCCAGTGAGCAAATAACACAGATTGAAGTGATGCCTCCAAGAGAAAATGGCACTGATGCACTATCTAATGGGTTAAACCACCTTGAAAGGAATTTTAAAATTTTCTTAGAGAATTTAGAAAATAATTGGTGAGATATAGTTTAAAAGCAAATAAAAAGCAGGTGATTAGTAACTCTGAGAAAACCCAAAGTTAGAATACAAAATGGAACAGCATTTACTGTCTACTATGAACAATATTTATATAATTAATATAAACATTGGATCTTGATTTAACAAGAGCTGTGTTATAAATATTGGGTGTAGAAAAAGGAAAAGGACATGCTTCGGGAATTATTTGAGATAGCTTAGTCCTGTTCTTCCATGGTAGCTAACCAATAGCTAATTCTAAAATTGAAAACTTAAGAAATGGCGAGAATGACATTCTAGACAGAAATATAAAAAAAGACTACCAAGAGAAACATGTAAAATATTTGTAAGACGTGGCTTTGGGGAAGCAAAAAACAGGATTGGGAGGAAGGATTAGGCAGCTGCAGTCTTTTCTTTTATTTTTAAAAATAACATATTTATATAAAAAATTAAGAAATAAATGCAATGTTCCCTACCTTGTTAGGAGCTTATATTACCCAGGCGTATGCATTTGTCAAAACTCAATGAATGTGCACTTTAAGATTTGTGTATTGCATTGTACATAAATTTTACCGAAGAAAAATCAATAAGCAAATGTTGAACTCTAGTTAATAATATGTATGCAATGTCTGTAATTTAATTTCAAATTCTTTAAAAAACAAGATGGACCAATGGATGAATAGAAGGATGGAGAGATACGTGATAAAGCAAGTATAGTAAAATGTTGATGGTAGAATCTAAAAGGTGGTATATAGGTGTTCACTGTAAAATTCTTTCAATTTTGCTATATTTGAAATGTTTCATAATCAAATGTTGGAACAATTAAAAACAAATGCAATGCTCAAAAGAAATTCAACAAAGAATGTCCTGTCTGGTGTACCAGCTAGATACCCTTTCATCTTGAACTGCCCCCTGCTTTCCAGAGCATTCTATAGCCATTTGACCCACAGATGACTGGTCAAATCAAAGAGGGCAGTGATACGTGAAGAGGTGAGGACGGGCTGATATTTCTTGTTGGCATTTATACCAGTTTCCCTACAGGGCGCGCGTGTGGTTCAATGTTGAATATTTAATCTCTCCTAACAAGATTTGTCTTCTGGCTATGAATATCCCTGTTGTCACATGCTCATCTATCTCTTAGCCAACTGAATTGTAAACTCATCCAAGCTACAGTTTGTAACCTCCAGGGTCACACACTCACTGGTTCATCAATATCAATTTTGCTTTCATTAACCACAGGAAGAAAGTAGCTCTTTGGAGTAACAGATTTCAGAAAAGTGTAAGATGAATTGTCTGGGGAATCATATCATACCATTTTCATTACAATGACTCTTAGGGCTTGAAGCCAGTCTGGTCGTTCTGTAGATAAAGAAACTGAGGCAAGAGAGATTAAGTGATGTATCCAGGGTGATACAGCTATTTAGTGTGGTTATCTTTGGGTATTTTCTTCTTTCTGCCCATTTTAAACTATTAAATAAGCTTATAGGATGTGAACTTGAATAAACAACTACCCTTTGCCCAAAGAAATGCTAGATTAAAAAGGAACTGTGAAATTTAAGAGATTACAACCCTCTCCAGCCTGTTTGTGGGGTGAAGTGGGAGCAGGGGAACATAAGTAACAGAATTCTCCCCCAGCCTCAGTTTACAACCTCAATTAAAAGGGTCTTTAATGAAACTACTGAAACATGCTGAATTGTGAATGAACCTTGAGAACAGTATGCTAAGAAGTCAGGTGCAAAAGGCCACATGTTGGATGATTTTATTTATATGAAATGTCCAGAATAACTAAATTCATAGACACAGAAAGCAGATTGGTGGTTTCCAGGGGCTGGGAGAGGGCAAATGTGGAGTGACTGCTTCAATCGATACAGGCTTCATTTTGGGGTCCTGAAAATGTTTTGGAACTAGATAGAGTTGGTGATTACACAACATTATGAAATGTATTAAATACCACTAAATTGTTCACTTTAAAATGGTTCATTTTATGTCATGTAAATTTCACTTCAATTTAAAAAAAAATGTATCTCTAGTGACAGAGAAAAAGCAAATGTGGCAAACTGTTAGCAATTTGGTAGATCAAGGTATGGGCCATTCAGGAGTTCATGGTGCTAGCCTAGCAACTTTTCTGTTAGGTTGAACATTTTTCAAAATAAAAAGTTGACAAAACGTAAAGTATCTCTAGAAAGCAAGGAAATAATTTCACAAGATTGCTAAATTGACGTCAACACCTGCAGTCTAAAATTCATACAGTTCAATATGTGTCATTTGATCACTGGCATGTCAAATATAGAACAGCTATGACTTTGCTGGCCAGTAAATTATCTAGCAGTGAAAATCACTTTTTAGGAGAGCTGCGATCAAACATTGTTTAACATGGGAGCCTATTAAGATGCAAATTTCTGAACAACAGTGTCTAAGAAAAGTACATTGGGTCACTCTGAACAGGTGGTATGAACTTTTGATTTAACTGAAAGATCTGAGCTTTTTACGGTCTTTGTCACCATCGAATGAATCTTACATCTGCTGATGACTAAAAGCAAGCAGGGACGAGCTGCCCATGTCACAAGAGAAACATTAGGAGCCCAGGTGACCATCCTGACCCTTGCACAGAATGTGCTGCACGTCCTGGAACCTCATAATGACAAAGACAGGACAGCTTGTCCGCTTCCATCACACAAGGTGTCAGACAGAGTTCACTGTCAGACAGAGCCTCCCTGGTTCTTTATGGGCCCATCACCTAGTTGTAAATTCCTCATCCAACAGTCTCTGAGGCTTGAGACAACAAATGAACCTGTCTACGCAGGGCGAGAGGTTACTTGTTTCTTTAAGATGCATTTTAAAAAGTATACAATGACACGTAACATTGCACAACAATTTGAATGTAATTAAAACTACTGAACGGAACACTTAAAAATGGTTAAGATGGTAAATTTAATGTTACGTGTTTTTGTTACCACATTAAAAAAGACGTTAGGCTCAAGTTTTATTCTTAATGCAGCAAACCTGAGAATTATCTTCCTTTAGTCTAAAAATGAGGTACATTGCCAACCTTTAAATCTCGGTGTGACTTAACACACTCCTGATGAAATACAATCTGCTCCTACAAAGGGGGAAAAACCCCTAGAAAAACAGTCAGAGCCCTGCATAAATCTTAGCTGGGCAAGAAAAATGAACATAAGAACAGATTAGTGGCAGAAGGACATTAAAAATAGAAAAGAACTATTGATTTGAAGGTGTTACCTCAAGAGATAAGTACCAAGAAATATTGGAGTGCAGTGGTCTCCATAATGTGAACTAATCTATTCTCCGTTAGGGTTGACTCATGCTTTTGAGATGCAATTTATCGCTTATCTCGACACTGCTTTGGGATTTAACAAATCATTAAAGGGAATGGGAGTTTCCGTTTATAAATATAGCTTTTGTAGGGTGACAAATACAAGAATGCTCTACTCAAAAAACTGAGGTCTTTTTTTCGTGCAGTGTTGCGTTTTCCCAGAATTTTGATCAAGCACATAAGAAGAAATCCATGTTCAACCAACAAAGGCTAATAAGAAGAACTCTAATACTCATCTCTTACAAGGAAATCATCATTGAGGCTCTTGAGCACTTGAAAGGTGGCTAGATTTCAAAATTTAGTATGAAAAACGTAAAATATTTCATTAGTAATTTTAATATTGATCATATGTTAAAATGGTAATACTTTGGATCATCAGATTCAATGAAATATATTATTGAAATTAAGTTTGTTTCTTTTTACTTTTTTTTCTTTCTTTTTTTTTTGTTATTTAGTTTTTATTTCATAATCATAAACTTAACTCTGCAATCCAGCTAGGCATGGGAGAGAACAAGGAAAACATGGAACCCAAAGGGAACTGCAGTGAGAGCACAAAGATTCTAGGATACTGTGAGCAAATGGGGTGGAGGGGTGCTCTCCTGAGCTACAGAAGGAATGGTCTGGTGGTTAAGATAAAACACAAGTCAAACTTATTCGAGTTGTCCACAGTCAGCAATGGTGATCTTCTTGCTGGTCTTGCCATTCCTGGACCCAAAGCGCTCCATGGCCTCCACAATATTCATGCCTTCTTTCACTTTGCCAAAGACCACATGCTTGCCATCCAACCACTCAGTCTTGGCAGTGCAGATGAAAAACTGGGAACCATTTGTGTTGGGTCCAGCATTTGCCATGGACAAGATGCCAGGACCTGTATGCTTTAGGATGAAGTTCTCATCTTCAAATTTCTCCCCATAGATGGACTTGCCACCAGTGCCATTATGGCGTGTGAAGTCACCACCCTGACACATAAACCCTGGAATAATTCTGTGAAAGCAGGAACCCTTATAACCAAGTCCTTTCTCTCCAGTGCTCAGAGCACGAAAATTTTCTGCTGTCTTTGGAACCTTGTCTGCAAACAGCTCGAAGGAGACGCGGCCCAAGGGCTCGCCGTCGACGGCAATGTCGAAGAACACGGTAGGGTTGACCATGGCTAGTAGTACAAGAATTTCTTCGGCGGCAGCGTCTGCAAAGCCTTTTTTTTTTCTTTTGATGGAGTCTCACTCTGTCACCCAGCACCCAGGCTAGAGTGCAGTAGTACGATCTCGGCTCACTGCAACCTCCACCTCCCGGGTTCAAGTGATTTTCCTGTCTCAGCCTCCCGAGTAGCTGGGACTACAGGCATGCGCCACCATGCCCAGCTCTAATTTTGGATGTTTAGTAGAGACGGGGTTTCACCATGTTGGTCAGGCTGGTCTCAAACTCCTGACCTCAAGTGATCCACCCGCCTTGGCCTCCCAAAGTGCTGGGATTATAGGCATGAGGCACCACGTCCTGCCTCTTTTTACTTTTTTAATGTGGCTACTAGAAAACTTAAAATTACAAATGTATTACCATCATATTTCTAATAGATAGCATTGTAAAGGCCATTTGAGTTTTCTAGCCCACTTTCTTTCTTCACATGAAAACATACACACATGTAGATAATCTGATTATCAAAATAATATATGTTCTCTTTTTAAAAGTAGATTATGTAAAAACCACCAGGAAAGAAAAATACCCAGATATGCACATTCTTTTCTCTAGAATTAAAACATCTCCTTAAGCACGACTTTTATGAACACACCGCAATTTATATTAAACATTCCACTGGTAAATGAATCTCTACAAAATAGTTTTGGGCATTGGAGGTCATTGAGACAGTTCACTTGAAAATTGCTTTTGTTCCTCAGAAACTTGTTTCCTAATAGATTTATTTTTCATTTAGATTAAGAAATGCAAAAATGTAAGTCATTGTACTTAGTTCTGCAAATCTCAAGGATGGCTTGGAAATGACTGTGTCAGTTACACCGTGAAAAGTGATCTCTAGCTTAAAAATTGCCAAGGATTGGAGAAAAATTACACTGGCCATCAGCATATTGATAGGACTGAGCTGAAGAAGCAGAAATTTTGAATAACATTGGACTTGATAAAATGGTGGCTGAGATTTTTTTTAAATGCAGGAAATATGATTTTAAAAAATCAATTTTTACCAGTTTTAATACAATAGTGTAATCTATGTAACAGATGGTTAGAACAGAAGTTTCTCTGCCTCAGTTTCAGCTGAAGTGTTAATAGCACAGATACCAGACACCAAAGTGAACAGGAAGCAAACAAACTTCAATGGGTAGAAATTACAGGAGAAACGTTCAACTCTGGGCCTCTCAACCAGGCATCAAAGCATCAAAAGAGGTCAGGGCATGGAGAAGTGAGGGGACTGTGAAGAGTTTCTTTGGAAAGAACTATTGCTGTGCTTCAAGGATGGAAGGACCACAACCTCCTTCACTTTCAGCCCTGTGAGGGAGATTTCTGGAAGGCTGCTTGGGAGTTCTGGAAAGTGTTTCCTGCAGAGATGCGGAGAAGCAGTGCCTAACTCACACCTAAGGAAGCTGAGGTGGAGGGCGGGGGCTCCGGGCATCTAGAACACTATGGAAGGGTTGATCAGTTGCTCTGGGGGCTGGGTAAGGAAAGGGCTACTGTGTCAAATGGGCTTGAAATCCAGACTTTGTCAGGTCAAAGGATATAGGAGTGCCCCTCGGGGATCAGGTGAGGGTCTTGTAGCTCATCTTGGGGTCTGTCCATCGGGGGATCCTCTAGAGGGAAGAGAGCAGCTTTTTCAGGTTTCTAGTGGAAAGAATTAAACAGATTCCTTCAGCTGTTGCAGAGACTGGCTGTTGCCCTCCTTTTAACCAAATGATTTGTAAAATCTTTGTCCCAAATCATTCATATATATGATATAACCAATCTATTGAGCAAGACTGACTGCAGTTGGAATGTTTATTACACTACTTTTCCCAGTCCCCAGGGCACAAAAGCTCTTCTCTCCTTGGACCCCGTGTCCAGTCAGTCCTCTTGTGTGTTTCCACCTGCCCGATCTTTACTGCATCTGTGCCCTTCAATAGCCTTCCCCAACCTGGTGCTCCAAATCCGCCTGCAACCCTTTCACCCGAACTGTTACCCAATGCTCCTTTCTTGCTGCTCTGCTTCCACTCAGCACCCCACCACCCCAATACATCCAACATTCCACCACCAGATTCCCTTTCCTAAGTGGTGTGGTGCTCCTGCTCTAAAACCTTAAATGCAGTGACCTGGAATCCCAGGGTAGGTAGGAGACATAGTGTCAGGGCAGGGGGAGGGGAGTTGATAAGACAGGGTGCAGATTGGAGTTGGGGGGACTTTATACATACACCTTTCCTGAGAGATCCTTCTGCACATCACCTCCTCTCCATCTCTCTCTCCCCTCCACCTAGAGAATTGTTGCGTCTAACGAGAGTGTTACCAACGGGGATATGTTGTCTATATGACTGATGGAGAGGCAGAGTTAACCAAGGCTGTATTCACCAAAGGTAGCATTGGTTCTGTACCAAATAAACCTTGAATACTCAGTAGATTTGTTTATCACTGACATCATAGCCTAATGTTGCGCAGGCTCCTAGAAGGTTTTTCAGGGACCCAGGGGCCTTCCACATTCAGGTTCTGCTCTCCTCATCTGCAAAATGGTTCAGTGATAATATTCTTGTGAAGGGTCGCCATAATGATTCCATCTGTGAAGATAGGTCAAGGACTCAGCACGTTGCTCGATGCATAGGAGGTGGTGGTGTATATTTCTTTCTCCCTTCTCTTTGTTAGGAGTTTCTCTGATAGATCAGGGTAAGCTCTATTGCTAACCTGTCTACGCACCATACCAAGCTTGCTCTGGTCATTTTGTAACATGAAGTTAACCTTCAGTTTCTTCTTATCACCCCATTAAGTTTTATTCTCCTACTTCTAGCCTACCCTATATCACACTCCCAGGGCAAGGAGGTCCTTGTTCTCAACCACTGAAGTGGGAAAAGCTCTGATCCCTTCACTAACTCCTACCATCCAATATTTCCAATTTCCCCTCACTCTGACTCTAACTCCCCCATGAGCTGAGATGTGAGAAGACTAAGATGTTATTCTTCCACAAGTGGGATCTATGTCACTGGGTGATTTCTAAAGACAGAAATTTCTCAAGACCCAGTAGAAGGAAAAGTCTTTATTGGGAGGATTTCAGGCATGAAAATGGGTGAAAAGAGGAGTTTTTTTTTTGAAAGGGGATATCTGCAAGGTGGGTAGATGCCAGCTCTGCCTCTCCTTCCCTGTATGCCAAAAAGTCAGTGTAATTAACTCTTTCTCATGGTAAAATCACTTGGTTTTGAACCTAAGAATGCTACAGAAGAAATGCAATTTTTTAAAGGAGCAGAGAATTTTGAGGGCATGTCTTCCAGGTATATTTAGGTAGGCATCATTCATTCAATCATTAATTCATTCATGTGTCCATTGCTAATATGTGGCAGTTTGCAGAGACGATCACAAATTCTTGACATTCCTCCCATAAAGTGGTAGCATCCAATTCTCCCCTTCCACCATCTTTAATCTGGGCTAGCCTTACCTGAAAGCAATAGAATGTGGCAGAAGTGATGCTCTGTGACCTCCACAACCTGTGGGAAGAAACCCTCAAAGCTTCTGCCTAAGTCTCTTTGAATATTGCTCTCCAGCTGCCTCCCTCTTGGGACTTAGCAACCAGGCTGTGAAAAGCCCAGGCCACATGGAGAGGCAGGTGTAGGTGTCCCAGTGGACAGCCCCAGCTGAATTCCCAGCCAACAGCCAGGATCAACAACTCTACTTGTGTATTAGTCTGTTTTCATGGAGCTGATAAAGACATACCTGAGACTGGGTAATTTGCAAAGAAAAAGACGTTTAATGGACTCACAGTTCCACGTGACTGGGGAGGCCTCACAATCATGGCAGAAGGCAAAAGGCACATCTTACGTGGTGGCAGACAAGAGAGAATTGAGAACTAAGCAAAAGGGGCTTCCCTTTTTAAAACCATCAGATCTCATGAGACTTATACACTACCACGAAAACAGTATGGGGGAAATCACCTCCATGATTCAGTTATTTCCCACCAGGTGCCTCCCACAACACATGGGAATTATGGGAGCTACAATTCAAGATGAGATCTGGGAGGGGATACAGACAAACCACATCAATTTGCAAGCCAGCCATCGTGGATGTCCAGCCTAGCTGAGATTCTGCTGACTGTAGGTACGGAAAACATCTGACTGCGATCATGTACTAGACCCCAGTGAGTGTTCAGCTGAGCCTTCCCTGAATTCCTGACCCACAAAATGGTGAGCAAATGATTATGTTAAGCCCCTAAGTCTGGGGGTAATTTGTTTTGCAGCAATCGATAACTAGAGTATGTATCATGTTTTTTAAAAATACTCTGGCCTTTTAAAAAAAGCTCAGAAGGTTTGTTTTTAGCAAAAGCTAAAAGGTTCCTCACCTGATAAAATGCCCTTAATACTCTTAAAATTTTCTTTCTCAAGAGAAAGAGAAGAGGCAGGTTTCAGTGGATCTTCCAAAAACATAGTCCTTGATTTCAAATTTTTACCTTCTTTCCAATGTCTCAAAGCAATGACTATGAAATAACTCACCCTCATATTCTCTAACACACAACTCGAAATCATATTTTGGGGTAAAGAAGGAAACACCTAACATCGACTAAATGAAATGTTGTTTGAATATCTTAGCAAAACATGTTGCAAGAGAAGTAAATTAGCTTTTCACTGAGCCACCCACCTGAAGTGTTACATTTTTGACACATTTTGAACATACCTGACCTGTGATGAAGCAGATTATGTGTTGCCAGCAGAGAACTTTCTGTAAGAATAAGAATTTTCCAGATCAATGGGGCCTAGAAGTTGTATATAACAATCATGGAAGCAAAACAGGAGAAAACACAGCATCTTTTGAAGTCTCGTGGTCCACGTTATTTACAATTGGCTGCTTAAGTGCCTTCTGAAAATGTTCTTTATTTTACATTTACTGGCCCAAAGCAAAAGATATTGTCAAAATAGAGAGAGTTCAAGAAAAGGAAAGAAAAGAATGAAAATGCAGCAGCAGCAGAAATTGTTATGCTAGAGAAACAAGTATTGAAATAATTTGCCCAAAATGCAGCCCATTTAAATGTGAGAATTTCCTAACATGAGTCCCATACTCTGCCCTAACTAAGAGATGTGATTTCTCACGTCACTTCTAATATAAAGATGTAGATTCAGAAATCTGACTTAAACCATTAAAACTATAGTTATCTTCATGTAGTCACTCTACATTTATTGTCAGACGTCGTGCAAGAGGCAAGCACAATCTCTGTCCTCAAAACCATATAATACAATGGGCGGGGGGAGCAGGTTTCAAAAAATAATTTAAATGAGTTTAATATATATAAAATCCTTACAGCATTGTCAGGTACATATTGAGTGCCATGTAACTGCCAGGTGAGGTGGCTCACGCCTATAATCCCAACGACTTGGGTAAAGTATCTGTTCAAATGTTTTGCCAGTTTTTAAATTAGATTGCTTGTCTTCTTATTAAGTTATGAGAGTTCTTCAAATATTTTATATGTAAGTCTATTGTCAGGTATATGTTTTGCAAATATCTTCTCACAGTCTGTGGCTTGCCTTTTCCTATTTGTAGCTGCCTTTTAAATAACAGTTTTTCATTTGATTAAGTCCAATTTATCAAAATATTGTAATTCTAATGCCCTATTAAGAAGTCTTGCTGGGGGCAGTAACTCACACCTGTAATCTCAGCCCTTTAGGAGGCTGAGGTGGGAGGATCCCTTGAAGCCAGGAATTTGAGAGCAGCCTGGGCAACATAGCGAGACCCCATCTCCACAAAATATTTTTTTAAAATAGCCAGGCATAATGGTGCATGTCTGTAGTCCTGGTTACTTGGGAGGCTGAGACAGGAGGACCACTTGACTCCAGGAGTTTGAGGCTGCAGTGAGTCATGATGGCGCCACTGCACTCAAACCTGGCCCACAGAGCAAGATTCTGCATCTTTAAAAAAAAAAAAGTGCCCATGTAACACCTAAGTAAATAAATATCCATCCATTTATTTATTCAACAAATATTTGTTGATCACCTTTTACATGACAGGCACCATACTAGGTGCTGGGGATAGTGGTGAAGAAAGAGCTCACGTCCAGAGGAGAGGACAGATGTTGAACAAGCAGCAAGCAGGGGCATCCTGGGAGCATTCTTAGGATGGCTGGGAAGCAAGAGAAGGCTGCTAGTCCCAGGTGGCCAAAGAATAGGCCAAGCCAGGCCCAGCCTGGATGGACTCAGGGGCATGCCTGCTGGCCATGTAACAAACAGAGTAGTTTGCCCCAAGCCAAAATCAAAATCTAGTATATAAAATCAAACTCAGGACAGGCTTGAGGGCCAGCAGGGCAATCAAGATCTTCTCCCCAAATTCCATAGTGAATCAGAGAGAAAGTCCAAGTACAGAGGTAAGCACTGGACTTCATGCATTGGATCACACATGAGAGAGCAAGTGGACCGTGTAGTTGAAATGGAAGACTAGCCTTAGTGTTTGATAATCTGGAACTTGGAGCCTGGAAGTGGGATCTACTGCCCGGGTAGGAACCCATGGCACAAACGGGTCTGGACATGTTGGAGCTCAAGGCAACTAATCATTTGGTGAGCTTCAGATGATAGTCTTTCAACATCGACGCAACAGTTGTTTAGTTGGGGACCCGAGCTGGCACCAAGATCATTTTTTTCGTCCTACTGGGTACTTGGCTGGAGTGGAACCAGTTTAGGTCTTGATGGTTATGTAAATAGTCACATGTGAGTCTGAGTTAAATGGTAACACCAGTTTCCACTGGGGACGTTGTTGTCCTTATAGATTGGTGCTCAGAGCACTTACCCACTTAGCCTACCTTTTAACTTGGCTCTGAGCATAAAAGATCCCAAAATCAGGGTGTCTGCTGAGGGCCCTGGTGTGAATGGCCAAGGACTGTTTTGTGTGTGTCTGTGTGTGTGTGTGCGCGTGTGTGCGTGTGTGCATCCTCCTGAACAGGGTAGATTCTGTAAGGTTTGGAAATACTGCAGAGTAATTGGTTCTATGGCAATTGCCTAAGTTTTCCCACTTGGGAGAGAATTTAGAGCTCAGTAATTTTTATATGGCCTTTTCCCTTTTTCTTCAAACCCCAGACCCTGGATTTAGGAGTGTGCAGATGTGGTAAAGAGCATGTCTCTGTTCCTTAATGGCTATGAGGCTCGGGGTAGGTGACTTAACCCTGTCAAATGGTAGTTTCCTGATCTGTAAAATGGGGATAACTCTTCAGATGATTTATTTAACTCTTAAGATGATTGTGAAGATAAAACAACATATAGAGAGCATTTAATGTGATTCCTGGCTTGTAGAAAGCACTGAGTAAATGGAAGCTATGACTGGTCAAAGTCCTAAGTCGAGGCCAGGAGCAGCCAGATGCCACCCAGCACTAGGGCGATCTTTTCACAACATCATAGGCAAAGTCTCTAAGTAGAGAGTTAAAATATTGACTAGGCTGTAGATGTCACTAAATGTAAGCCACTTAAAATGGCCCATCATTTGCTACTTTATAAGGTACTCAAGAGCTAGTCAGTTCTCTTCCGGACAAACAGCCTTTCCTAATCTTAAAATAGTCAGAATGACTTTGTGGATCAAAGCTGATCTGGCTTAAAATCCTGAGCATTTCTTATTTCTACGTAAATTAATAATTCAAGACAAAATTTCTAAATAACAAACTTCAATTTTGCTAACAACAAGAGTCTGCTAATGGATGCCTCTAAACTTAGCAAGCACTCCCGATGTATCCTCGGTGGGTTTTTGTCCTTTGTCTCGTAATGCATGCTGGTGGCGAGGCATTGGCAGCATCAATGGTGTCAGATGCAACCAGGCAGCAGTCCAGGATCAACTTCTTCCTGGGCCGTAGATTCTAACACTATGATAGTGGACTTCTCATCCATTAATTATCGATGAAAAAGTAAAGGGGAAGAGTGATGTGTTCTGACATCAACAGTTTCAAACAGCCTGATGAGACATACTAGGATACCTTCCAATATTGATGATCTCAACTGCTGATGGGAGTAACCGAAGAAAATATTCAGCACAGCTGAGATAACTCAACAGTTCTTTCCTGAACTACTTATGAATCCTGAAACTGGAGTTCACTTGGAGTTTATTGGTTTGTTGTTTTTTTTTTAAAAAAAATTCAAAATGGGAAATGCTTCTGATTCTCTCAACGCAGGAAGTTTTTTCTCCCACTGCCTGACCTCATCAGGTTTCATTAGGCTTGTCCATTGAAGTGTGTGTTTTGATTCATTATTAGACGAATTACTAGGCTTCGATTTTCAAAACTGAAGGAAAAAAAAGGTAAGTAACTGTATATTTCTTACAAACGGGTTGCCCTTCCCTTCCTCCCCCTGCAAACACTACTCCAAGCATGGCTATTCGGGAGAGTCTCAGGGACATGTCTGTCCTGCTGTGACCCACTTGTGGGGCAAAACCATTTGAAATGCAAAAGTTTTGCCTGTGCCTGGGTGTTAGCAGCACGTTCCAGCTGGTTTGCAAGGTAGACAAGCAAGGCACATACCCGCTGAAGGCAGGAAGGTGAGAGGGAGCTGGAGAGAGCCCAAAATGGTTTAAATGCAAAATGAAGAGATTTAGAATGTCAAGTTTTAAGATCAGGACTAGCAGCAAATACAACTTGAAACTCTTGCTCCCAGATCTTGTAGCAGGCAACATTATGTGGCCATAGCCTACAGGATACAGGACCCAAATATATAAGAAGGGCAGAGTGAGAGCGGCCGCTTTATGCTCACTGTTATCTAGAGGGCGTGGCCTCACTTTCCAGATCAGCCTGTGAGAAGACAGTGGATATGGCTTCCTTTCCCTTCATTGTAACTATTGAAAATACATTCTGTAACCTGGGCTGGCTACATAGTTTTCAGGGCCTGGTGCAAAATGGAAATGGAGGACCCCTTGTCCACAAAGCAGGATTAGATGTGAGGCTGAGGTGGGAGGATTGCTGGAGGCCAGGACTTAGAGGTTGCAGTGGGCTATGATCGTGCCACTCCACTCCACTCCAGCCGGGGCAACATAATAAGACTCTGTCTCTTAATGCTGCTAAATGCACTCAATATGTACTCAAATATCAAATGTTTCCTTTCCTCTATGCTCACTCTCTCTCTCCCTCTCTCTCTGTCATGGTGTATTTAGTTCTGACTTAGTGTCATACTAAATCCTCACAGGCACTTGGGGTCCCATCCTGTGATGTGGTCCACATGGTCCACTGCCTGTCAAGTTTCTCCTCCCACCAGCCACTGGACCAGTGTGTATGCGGTGCCCTGGCCCCAGGGGAAGTCAATCCCCCCTTCCCACGGCCCACTGCCCCCACCCATGGCAGGTGGCCGGCCCTCAATAAATTGCAACCTCAGTACCTGAACTGGGGTGGATTAGAGGCTCACACCTACCAAGTGGCCCACAGAGCCCACCACGGTGCTGCCAGCCCAGAGCAGGGACAGCTGTGGCTATGCCTGACCAGAGGCTCCAGGTGGCGCCCTGACATTCCTGGCACCTATGCCTGGTACAACATGGGTCTCCAACTCTTTCCCCCAGCTCCCTACCCCACCCTACCCACAGCACTCAACCCCCTCCCCACAATGCTACCTGGACACTGCCCCAGGTAGATGGTGGCAGAGGTCAGTCACAGGGCAGAGAGGAGACAGCCAGGTAGGGCTGGGGCTTCAATGGGTAGGGGAGAAGGGGTGGCCAAGAACCCACTGGGAGAGGTTGCAGCAGCAGAAGGTGACCCCAAGGTGGGTCAGGCTCCAAGCTCCCCCCAGCTCTTGCTCCATTGTTCCATCCCATGGGGCTTCACTTACAAAACACAAATGCGAAGAAAAAATCATCAAGAATTTCAATACAATAACAATTGAGCATTAAACTGTAGACAGGGCTTTTCTGAGCACAGGGCCCTGTGTCACTGCGCTGGTTAGACACCTGTGAAGCCGCCCATACTGTAGTCTCCAAAAAAATTCCCAAAGACAGCTTTCCAGGGGTGACACTAACCAGCAGAACTGTGAAAGTCTGCATGCTCCAAATTCTTACTTTCAGCCCCAAACTCAACCCCTATTAACCTGGCAAGATTTAAGGGAAGAAATCATCCACTAACAAACTCTTAGATGTTTTGAGTACTCTTCACACAGGATTTTCTAGACCCTAATTAACCCATTTTCATAGGCCTTTCAAATGGGGAGCTTTGGGCTTTGATCGTATTTGTTCATAGAAAGTTTTGACAACACGAAGCTTCCAGTTCATCTGTTGGTTTCTCAGTCCAGTATTGTGAGGCAGGGGAGGCACCAGAACCCTAGAGGCTGCTGCTTTGACTTCTGTCTATATCCACCAAATTCCCTCTTAACCAACTGGATCTCAGCCAGAGCCCCTGACAAGTTCTCTAACGCCACCTCTTTGTCATCAATTAAAGACATTTTCAAAGCACTGATAGAATTCTGTGATAAGTAAATTATTAAATAAATAAGCCCAACATTGTTTACCAACTGGCTGACTCTTCTGTCTGCACTTGGCAGTCCACTGCCCCAGCTTTCAAAGACAATGAACTTGACAGAAAGAGAACCTGTATCATTTGTGAAATCCAACATCACATTGCATAAAGTGCGTTTGATAAACTGTTAGGACAGAATAAATTCATTTCCTGCCTTGTAAGTCATTTGAGTTTAGCAATATTATACTTATTTTCCTATTTGTTTAATTAATATCAATGTGGTAATGAGATGCTTGATACTATTTTGCAAAATTACCACAGAAGTTCTTTCTCTAAAACACTCCCCTTGTATACAGGGTGTCCTCCTTCGTTTATATCATGGTTCAGATGGGAAGGGGTCATAAAGCCTCTGGAGGCTATGTGCACATATGGTGTTTTTCTGTCGTTGTGTGTGTGACCCAGATGCAGCCACCTGGAAAACCTGACTCCCAGTCCGGAGCTCTTTGTGACATTACAGAGGTGAGCCATGGAGTCGGGCAGCTCCTTATCATCCACTCTTTCACCTATCTGCCCATCCATGTGTCCATCTGTCCATCCTAGATGCACAGGCAAGAAGGTGAAGATGTTGGCTGACATTTCTTCAGGGTCTAAATCCTAGAAGGAGGAGGCACAACCACCCTTGCTGCAGCCTGGAAAGGAGCTGGTCCTGGAACTGATGTTTTCTTCTGCAAGCCCCTCTCCCCCAGTAAAAATCCTTTCTGATCACGTTAGGTCCTCTTTTCTGGGACGTAACTTCCTATATCAAGTCCTCAGAATGCTGTAGTCCATATTTAATGGCTCGTCCATTAAAACGAGCTTTGTGGTTGGACAGGTTGGGTACATGTTCCTTTCTAGAATTTTGGAGTTTGTCTTGCTTCCTCCTGGTTAGATTCAGGTTGTGTATTCTTTGCTGGAAAACTGCGCTGATGGCGTGCCTTTTCTAAGGTATCATATCTGGAGGTATGTGATGTCCAACTGCTCCTCACGGGGGAGGTTAATTGAGATCACCCAAAGTGTTGTCCAATTTCTCCATTATAATGTCACTGGATCCCTCCTCCTTGCATCTAATTTACACTCTGTGAGGAGACACTTTGAATTCATGAAAATATCCTGCTTTTCATAAAGATATCCTAACTTTATAATTCATTGATGATTCTTGCTCAAGCCAATTTTTACCATGAAGTTTACAAAATGATGATTTTTTTGGCCGGGCATGGTGGCTCATGCCTGTAATCCCAACACTTTGTGGTGGTGCACGCCTGTAACCCCAGTGACTTGGGAGGCTGAGAGGGTGGGAGGGATCACTTGAGCTCAGGAGGTCAAGGCTGCAGTGAGCCGTGATCATGCCACTGCACTCCAGCTTGGGTGACAGAGTGAAACACCCTGCCTCAAACAAAGAAAAAAACAAGATGATTTTTCTGATTCTAACACCCTGTACACCTTGACCTTCTGGCTCTTGACATTCAACTATAAGTAGAAGAAGCTTACTCTGTCCTATTTCTGCACATATACGTGTCTGTCTATCTGACTAGTATGAACTCGTGAATTGTCCCAGATTTAGCCAGCAGTAGCCTCTTCAAGCTGGTTCCTGAATCTTTGTGACAGACTACCATCATGTTTTTGAGCACTTCCTTACTTTCTGACATAACAGAATACTCCAGGATTATCTTGTACCTACCCTATCCCAGCCCTGGGCTCAACTATTTTTCCTAGGAGCTCTGGCTCATTTTAATGGTGAATGGTATTAGATACCAAGATCTCAATGCTAGTTGTATTCATTTTATCAGTGCTTCTTGGCCCTTTCATTGGAAAGAGTTAAGAGATATATGCACGTATATATACACACACATGCCTACACATGTACACATATATAGTGTGTATGTAAACATGCATGTAGACATACATGTGCACATTACAGAAATCATGAGTTTGCACTGATACCTCCAATTTCAGCTTATTTCCACAGGATTATTTCTTGCCTCCCCCATTTCATATTTTTATGTCCCTTCATCCACAGTGAGAATGCTGGCTCTCAATGACATCAACACATTTACGCATTTGTTCAGCCCTGCAATAGCTCTAAAATAGTTTCAGCATTATTTCACTCATCCTACAACAGACAGCTCTACAAAATGACTTTGGAATTTGTTGTGATTCTCCCCTCACCTCTCACTCTACCCTGTCTGACACCGAGAGTTTATAGTCAAATATTGTATTCTTAAATTACTTGGATTAGTGCTCTCTTTGCTTTCTTTATTTCCCTCCTGTACAGTTATGATGTTCATTTGATATATAGTGTGATTATGATGTTCGTTTGATGTTCATTGATACACAGTAGTTCGTTTCCATTTGCTTTCATTTTAGTTTTTTTCGTTTCCCATTCTTATGGGTTTAATTTAATTTGTCAAACATGTAGAGTATTAGCTTGCTTTCAAAAGCTAAAACTACACCAAAAGCTACATTCAGAGAAGTGTCACTCCCTCCTGTATCCCTTCCACTCACTTCCTGCTTGCAGGATACCAACTGCAAAGTTTTCTAGTTTATCCCTCTTGTGTTTCTTTCTGTAAAGATAAGCAGAAATATGTATGTTTTCTTTCTTACACAAAACTAGCAACCTATATATGCTTTTTCATGTTCTTTTTTTCAATACTAGCTCCCAGAAATCACTCTGTATCAGTTCATAGAGATCTTTTGCATCTCTATGAATGGTATTCCACTGCGTACGTGCCACTCTCCTATGGTTGGGTATTAATACTGTTTCCAATATTTTGCAATTGCAAATAAAGCTGCAACAAATAACAGATTGGTAAACTTTAAAAAAATTCACGTCAAGCTCCTTAGAGAGGGAAAAGGGGGATAAAGACAACTGATAAGACCAGTAGATATAAAAGCCAACTTCCTCGGGCTAGCTTGACCCACTGCATTGCACAAACATACCTTTCCAAGAAGTAAGCGAGGTCCTAACTGTGGTCTTGTCTTTCTCATGGTGATGGGGGATGCTTTTTACAGTTTCATAGAACTATAAAAAGGAACACCTGGGATCTCATTTGTCTCATTCCTGGATGCCTGCCTGCCTGGCATCAGTCAAGTTGCCCTTCATCTTTTCTTGAAATGAGTACAATGGCACATACCAAACCCAAAGACGAGGGTGGCGCAAGGCTGCTCATACATGTGTGAGCAGACTGGACAAGCTTGATTGGCATTTATTATACATTGGGTACACCTAGGAAGAAGGAGAGTAAAAGGCACTATGTGGTCCTGTTGAGAAAATAAATTCCACTAGGATGCCCTTCTTGGGGACTGGAGTAGATTACATTTCTTTTTGCCAAACATTCCAGTGACCCTCCTCATGGGATGGTTGGACTTCCCTGCCCTGTGGAACTCAGGAGTGGCTGTGTATCTTGCTTTAGTCAATACATGTAGACAGAAATAATGTATATCATTTCGGAGCAGAAGCTTCAGGATCTGCTCTGGGTTCACCATGTCTCTTATTTTCCTTTGCCCGGAGACCAATAACTTCCTAGACAGAGGCTGTTTCAGAGGCTTCACAAAAGAAGGAAAAGGGATGTGCATGAAAATATGCTGAACATCAGTCAGCAGGAAAATGCAAATTCAAATCACAGTGAGATACCACTTTACACCCACTAGAATGGCTAAACTGTAAAAAGACTGACTAGTTAGCAAGGATGTGAAGCAATGGAAACTTTTATATGCTGCTGGTGGGGAAGTAAAATGGTACAACCACTTTGGAGAACAGTTGGTCAATTTCTTTGTCTTATAAAAATAAACATACACCAACCACGTGACCAGCCATTCCACTCTTAGGTATCTACCCAAAATAAATGTAAATTTATGTCTATAAGACTGGTGGAAGGGTGTTTGTAACAGTTTTATTCATAGTAACCCAAACTGAAAACAACCCAAATGTCCATCAACAAGTGAATAAAGAAACTGCGATATATTTGTACTGTGGAGTACCCTTCAGCAAGAAAAAGAAATAGACAACTGGTACATACAATAGCATAAATCATTGTCAAAAAAACCTCGAGTCTAAGAAACCAGATACTAGAATATATACTACATCATTTCATTTCCATGAAGTTCTAGAACAGGTAAAACTGATCTATAGTGATAGAAATCAGATCAATGGTGGCCCCAGGCCAGGAGAGGAACTGACTGGAAAGGGGGACTCAGGAACTTTGTGTGATGATGGAAATACTTTATATCTTGATTGAGGTGGTGGTTACACTGGTGCATATAGTTGTCCAGATTCGTAAGATCTGTTCATTATATTATATGTAAAAACAAGAAATAAACAAAAACAAACACTAGAGTCTCTTCCTCCAGTCTGGGTCCCAAAGTGAAAATGATGTACAGCAAAACCAGTGAGGAGTAAATCTTTGTCCATGTAAGCCACTGAGATTGTGGGGTCATTTGTGATTGCAGCATAACCTAGCCCATCCTAATTGATGCAGGGACTCGTCCCGCTGGCACATTCAAGGATCTGAGAAGTTTTTCAGTAAAGAATCCTGCTTGGGCTGGGCGCAATGGCTCACGCCTGTAATCCCAGCACTTTAGGAGGCCGAGGCAGACGAATCACTTGAGGTCAGGAGTTCGAGACCAGCCTGGCCAACATGGTGAAACCTCGTCTCTACTAAAAATACAGAAATTAGCCAGGCGTGGTGATGCACGCCTGTAGTCCCAGCTACTTGGGAGGCTGAGGCAGGAGAATCGCTTGAACCCAGGAGGTGGAGGTTGCAGTGAGCCGAGATTGTGCCACTGCACTCCAGCCTTGACAACAAAGCGAGACTCTGTCTTGAATGAAAATAAATAAAATATATATATATATATATATATATATATATATATATCTGGTATTTCTCAAACTATTTTGACAATCTATTCTTTATATAGAGTACCTTCAATATATTCTGAAAGTAGCTTCATGAAACACAATCTGTTTAATTTTTAAGGAGATTGGGGAGCACATCCTTTTTTAGAATAATTAAAATATTCCTAAACATTAGCAGTTTGGGATAATGATAGCACATTCACATTTATGCCGAAATTATGAGGACCCCTAGCCCATTGCACCTCACCCCCTGACACACACACACAAAAACCCTCCTCTAATGTCCCTGGGACTTCGCAGGGCAAGTGTCTTATAGGTGTTCGAGAAAGGACTTGCTCACATTCTTCTGAGCTATTTTGCTGTCAGGCTCCCTAGCTCCTGACAGTTGCTGGGTAGGTACCTGTTTCTTGCCATTCTCTATTAGTGGCCACCCCAAGGCCCAGGGTGCCAGTGCTATGTGGTGGTCTGTGGCAGAGTAGGGATGGGGGGCATGACCCCTCTCGGGCCCAGCATGTCAGAGAGTCTTTGATGAGTGGAGTTCCTCAGCCTTAGGTTCTGACTTCTTTCTAGAGTCTCAGAACCTTCATCAGATCAGACATGGGGTAGACACCAGGCCTAGAATGAATCTCCCCTCTCCCTTCTCTCCAGGTATTTTTCCTCCTCTTTTCACCTTCAAGAGAAAAGCACCTGAAATCAACTCAGGCAAGACCAGGGCTGCAGGAATGCCAACTGGGTGATTCTGCTGACAGACTGCCTCCTGGTTCGGAACTCAGCTGGGACACCTTCCTTCATGAGGATCCTTCATGCTCCCTCTAAAGCTCCTCGGTGACTCCAATCTGCAGTAGTGGTGGAAGTTGGGAACCTCATTTCTGCTGTCATAAGGACGCTGAAAAGGGTCTGAAAGTTGGTGATTGTTCCCATGTCCAACTCAAGGGCGCTGAGCCGCTGGGCTGAGGTGGTGACCAATGTCCCCAGGCAGTAGCCCAGAAGGAAGCTGAGGCCTTTTTGCAATAGTTGAGTATCCAGACCCATCTACAGGGAAATCTTTGAAAATATTCCTGCCACTGAAGTCATGTTGGGCTTCTCAGCTTCAGTCCCACTAAGCTTTTGTGGGAACTTCAGGTGTGTAGTGGTGAGAGAGGGGGAGACAGACAAGAGAGGTGATGGAGTGAACGAGGTGAGAATAAATCCCATTCTGGAAATAGCTTGAGATTGAAAATTCAGCTGGAAATCATACCTGGGAGCAAATTCAGAAAATGAATGATGAAAGAATACAGTAATTAAATTCAATTAGTTCCTTTTAATATGATTTCCCACTTGAGAATAATCAGCAGAACTCTAAGAAAACTATTTGTCAAAGTTATCTCATTTAATTATTGTAATTCTGTGTCACATACAGAGAAGAGATGGAAGACAGAGGTTTGACTTCCTGGTTTCTGTGTATCGGGTAACATTGTCTGGTTCATGGGCTGGAGCGAGGTGGGGAGCCATTGTTTTGCCTAATACAGAGGTAAATTTTGTGGCTGTTTGATTATAATTCCTGATCTGGATTTGAAAGCTCTTCCCTACCTATATAATTCACTTGAAAGAACTTGGCTGAAGGCATCCGGGTTAATAAAAGTTTTTTTTTGTAGGTGTGTTTCTCAAGCAAATAAAAGTTAGCAGTTTCCCTGACAAAGCTTAGCCTTTGTGACTTATTGACGAAATTTTTCTCTTTCTCTCAAAGGCAGAAGTGGGGTGAATGGAGCACTGTGGATTGGGCTGTAGGAGGCTGGGTCATTGGTTGATTGCACAGGTGCAAGAGTAGTGAGAATTCTTAGTTGAAGCAGCTCCCACCTGCTTGCACTGAATCTTTCTTAAGAAGGGCTACCCTTCAGCAGAATGTCACGTAGAGTTGCTTCTCACCCCAGATCTCAATTTCCTCATTCTTGAAGATTTCTATAGAAGAAACCTATGCCCTGCTCTTGCTTGCTTTCCACACCCCTGTGAGTGGGTGCTCCAGAAGACGCGGAGGCCAGCAAGCCAGGACGCTTCGTTCTGATGGCTCCTAGCAACGGCACCTTCACACAACTCTCATGAGTCACTCTGGGCCCCTGTCTGGGGGCGAGCATGAGCACACTATATTGTCCCAAACGCCTGAGCGAGCCCATCATCTTCTCTTAGAATTATTAACTTATCAGGTAGGCGTTTTGATAAGAAGTGGAAAAGTAGGGAAGACACTACAGATGTCGCAAACTGCCTGCAGTGACAATTTTCCTTAAATATAGACGTTTATTTGAAGATATTTACCTAACTCTTCTAACCAAGATAACATCTGATCACAGATAGCATAGTACCCTTTCAAACTTCTTGGTGTTATACACCATACACTCAGAAAAGTGTATCTGACCTCAGTCTACAGCTTGCTGAATTTTCAAAACCGAAACACGCCTGCTGCAAGTAGCCAGATGATGAAACGGGGCTTTACCCACACCCCAGAACCCCCCATCCCAATTTCTCCTTCCAGTCACAACTCTGACCCCCAAGGGTAGCCAATAGCTTGGTCCCTAAAGGCAGAGGTTCTTTCTTGCCTGTCTTTGGACTACATATAAATAGACTCATCCAGCATGTACTTTGTTCCTGTTTTCTTTCCGTCTGCATTACGTTCATGAATTTCACCCATCTTGTCCCACGTAGTTGGAGACTGTTCGTTCTCATTGTTGCATAGTGGTATAAATACACCAGAGTTAATTTACTCATCTTCCTGTTTATGGACATTCAGGTAGTTTCCAGTTCAGTCTTGTTATGAGTAGTGCTGCTATAAATGTTCAAGTTCATGTCTTTTTACCAACATGAGTGTACATTTTTGACGGGTATATGGTCAGGAATTACATGTTCAGCTCTAGGAGCTACTGCCAAAAAATTTGTTTGTAGTTGTATCAATTTACACTTCCACCAGCAGTGATGAGAGTACCAGTGGCTCCACACCTTCTCCTAAAATGTACCTAAACAGGTACCCTACCTACTGGGGGACGTGGTATATGCTAGTGGCCAAAAGCCAAGACTCTAGAACTAGATGATCTGGGTTCCATTTCTAGCTTTATTATTTAATAAATGTATGACCCTGGAGATCTTACTTAACTTCCCTGTGCCGCAGTTTTTTCACCTATAAAATGGGACTCTTCTTCTTCTTCATAGGGTTAAGAATTAAATAAACGAATGCATATAGATCATTAAGAATGGTGCCTAGCAGGGCATGGTGGCTCACACCTGTAATCCTAGCACTTTGAGAGGCCGAGGGCAAGCAGATCATTTGAGCCCAGGAGTTCAAGACCAGCCTGGGCAACATGGCGAAACCCTGTGTCTACAAAATATTAAAAAATTAGCCAGGCATGGTGGTGGGCACCTGTAGTCCCATCTACTCAGGAGGCTGAGGTGGGAGGATTGCTTGAGCCCTGGAGATAAAGGCTGCACTGAGCCGTGATCGTGCCACTGCACTGCAGCCTGGGCAACAGAGTGATCCTGTCTCAAACAACAACAACAACAAAAACCGTACTTGACACATAGAAACTACTCCATAAATGTTAGATGTTATTTTTATCCAAATGGATTGAAATTAACTACCACAAGTGCAGTAAAGGAGCCGCACATCCTACTGTAAAAGAAATGGAACGCTTCCCACACAAACCGAGGAGGCAACCAGGTGAACACCACAAGGGGTCTCTATGTGAGCGACGTGTCAGTATGCAGTCTCTGACTATGCAAATCAAAGCGAATTCTTGGGAATTTGAATGTGCAAATTAAACCAGAATGTCAGCGCTCTGCAATATTTATGGCAAAGTATGAACCTGTATAGAAGCAATATAAATGACAGTCTTCGATTTTATTTATTTATTTGCTAGTGAGGCCAGTGACAAATATTAAGTTAACTTACTATATATAGGACCTCAGTGATAGTGAATTCCTTACAAATCCTATAGACTTGTATAGTTCATCCCTTGGCAAACACTGTTTTAGGAATTGGCATACATATGGATTTCAGTAAATACCTGTGGATTTCATCAACAGTCAATGCAAGAAAGGGGAGTGGTAGAGAAGAAACGATGATAGGAGAGTCATTGGGGAGAAAGTTCAAAGGCACGCAAAGCTGAGCTGCGCCCCATTACCAGGTGTAGATCATTGAGTGGAACTGGTTTTTAATGGTAAACGTCAGCAAATACATTGCCTGTCTCTTTCAGGTTAGTGGGACTCAACCCTGATTGCATAGTAGAATCACCTGGGGAGCTTTCACAACTGCAGGTGCCCGGCCTCAAATCCAGAAATTCTGATTCAGTTTGCTTGGAAGGAGGGCCCAGCTGTTTCTTTTTCTTAAGCTCTCGGTGATTTGAGTGTGCAGTCAGAGTTGAAAAATGCTGCTCCTGGCTGGGCTCGGTGTCTCACACCTATAATCCCAGCACTTTGGGAGGCTGAGGTGGGTGGATCACAAGGTCAGGAGTTCGGGCCAGCCTGACCAACATGGTGAAACCCCGTCTCTACTAAAAGTACAAAAATTAGCGGGGCATGGTGGTGCACACCTGTAATCCCAGCTACTCAGGAGGCTGAGGCAGGAGAATCGCTTGAACCCAGGATGTGGACAGGTTGCAGTGAGCCAAGATCATGCCACTGTACTCCAGCCTGGGCGACAGAGCAAGACTCCATCACACACACACACACACACACACACACACAAAAGGCTGCTTCTTCTGAGTGGCAATAGTGACAATGCTGCTGGTGTCTTCTGAGTGGTTATCTCTTCCAGTGGGGGCAGCAGAGTGAGGTCCTGAGTGGTTTCTATGGCATCTGTCTGCTTTGGTCAACTAAAGCCCCAAACACTGGCTCAACTGGTTTTTATCTGGTGGATTTTCTTTCATACCTGGCACCTCCGAATATTCCAGTCTATTTTAAGCCTTCCTGTGGTTTTTAAAGCACGATACTTTCTGAGCCAAAGACTTATCATTTCAAATCGCATGGACTATGATCCCATCTAGAACAGAACTAAACAGGACAAGGTATTGCCCCAATTAGTAATTGGACATTTTCTTATTGATGAAAGAAGATACATGAAAGTGCATTGAACTGTAAAGCCCTTCATAAAAGAGTGAGATTATTTTTTATGTTGTTGTTGCTGCTACTGTGTGTGATGTAAACTGCAGGAAGGTAGGAGAGGGCTGCGGAATAATCACCATGTTTGTACATGAGCACATGTGAGTTGGAATTGCTGGTTCAGCCACTGAGTGGTTATCTTTAGGGCCTTGCCTTAACTGGGCTTATGCTTTATGAAAGGTGGGAGGATCAGCACACTTCAGAAGGAAATTTTGTAGATTACAGGAGCTAATGTAAATGGTGCTTGGCAAGGAATGACCCCTTGGTAAATAGCGATTACCCTTCTGTATCAGTCAGCTAATGCTTTGTTGCTTCTGCATAACAAACAATCCCCTAAATCTTAGTGGCTTACCAAAATGATGTTTATTTTTCTCACTCATGTGTCTGTGGATTGGCTATAGCTGATCTACTTAATGCTGCCTGCAAGTCAGACTGAGTATATGTGTCTCGTTCTGGAGCCAGCAGATCTCTGGGGCATGCTCTACTCATGGTAGATGACAGGGCTACAGGAAGGGCCTGGCAGAAATGTCTAATGCCTTTTAACAATTCAGCCCAGGGCCAGGTGTGGTGGCTCAGGCCTGTAATCCTAGCACTTTGGGAGGCCGAGGTGGAAGGACCACCTGAGGCCAGGAATCCAAGACCAGCCTGGGCAACGTAGTGAGACCCCATCTCTACAAAAACAATTTTTTCTCTAAATAAGTCAGACATGGTGGTACATGCCTATAGTCCCAGCTACTCAGAAGGCTAAGACAGGAGGATGGCTTGAGCCCAGGGGTTTTAAGCTGCAGAGAGCTATGATCGTGCCACTGCATTCCAGCCTGGGTAACAGAGCAAGACCTTGCCTCTAAACAAGCAAACAAACAAACAAACGCAATTTAACCCAGAACTTATTCATTATCATTTCCTCCCACTTTCAGAGCAAGTCATATGTCCAACCTTAAAGTTAATGGGACAGAGAAGCATGCTCTCCCAGTGAAGCCCTGGCACAGTGAAGGAAATAAATGGAAGAACTGTGAGCATATAATGTCTCCTGCCGCATTGACCTTCCTTTCTCCAGGGTGGCAACAGAGCAGAAAAGAGAGGTAAGTATGGAGGAAGGAAATAGCCGGCTCCCACAGGAGCTCCTCTGTCTGCCTCATTTGTGAGAGCTTGTTTGGCCTCATTTGTAGAGGTGCTCTAGCACTCATGCAGGGTTAGAAAAGCCATTCTCTCTTGCAGCCACCTCCAAGTGTTTGTGATGAGGGACAAATGACTCAGAGGCCATCCAGAACTGTAGAATTCACCAGAAGCCTCCAATCTTGCTTGCATGAATACATTGAAACTGATTTTGAAAGAGAAACAGAAGCAATAGCTGGTGAAGTCTGGCAAAACAGACTATACTATATACTGATTGTCAAAATAACCGGGTCTTCAACCCCCTCCCTTTGGCCTTTTGACATGTTTTTAATATGTAGATGTCGGCCGGGCACGGTGGCTCATGCCTGTAATCCCAGCACTTTGGGAGGCTGAGGCGGGCAGATCATGACATCAAGAGATCAAGACCATCCTGGCCAACATGGTGAAACCCCGTCTCTACTAAAAATACAAAAATTAGCTGGGCGTGTTGGTACGCGCCTGTAGTCCCAGCTACTCGGGAAGCTGAGGCAGGAAAATTGCTTCAACCTGGGAGGTGGAGGTTGAAGTGAGCCGAGATCACTCCACTGCACTCCAGCCTGGCAACAGAGCGAGACTCTGTCTCAAAAAATATATATGTAGACGTCATTTATTCTAAATATTTATTCTAAATGACAATTAGTACTCTGATATGTAATGGTGGTAGGCTAAGAACCCTTTATTTGAATCCTAACACTTTATTTGAGTTTCAAAACTGGGTGAGTTAGGTGACCCCATCTCTACTATCTAGCCAGAGAGTTCTGGCCAAATGCATAACGTGCATTACCAGACATGTCCTTGCATATACGCTAATTGCGAGAGGAGTTTGGTGACAAGATCAAAGGTGTTTAGCAAAATATAACTGTCATAATTGAGGATAATTCTGAATGTATTTCAAGATATCAAACCATTTTCAAGTCAACCCCCTGAGGATCTTTGTTGAAGGATGTCAGGCTGGGTTGCATTGTTGCAGATCTTAAGTAGAGCTACAGCATCAGGCTTCTCCAGGAATGGTCTCTGAACTACCAACATCGGAATCATCTAGGGCTGTTGGTAAAAATGCAGATTCCCAGGCAAACTTCAGATGTATTAAATTGGAATCTCTGTGTGCAGGACCCAAGAATCTCCATTTCTTTATGCACACCAAGGCTTTTGTATCAAATCAATGTAGACAGAAGCCCCACACATCTTTGATTCCAAGCATTGGTTGTGGAAAAGGTGAGGTTTTTGTAATACCAGATTAATCAGTCTCACTGATAAACACAGCCAAAGGACTTTTCCCATTAGTAGTAGTATTTAACTTTTTTTGAAAAACTTAATTTTGTTAACATGTCCAACTAGGGTGCTGCTGTAACAAGACTTTTGTGCTTTAAAAAAAAAAAAAAAAACACGACTTGAACATTAGAAATCATATTCTTTCATTCAGACCTCTACTTTGATATTAAAATAATCATTTTGGCTGGGCATGGTGGCTCACACCTGTAATCCCAGCACTTTGGGAGGCTGAGGCAGGTGGATCACTTGAGGTCAGGAGTTCAAGACCAGCCCGGCCAACATAGTGAAACCTGTCTCTACTAAAAATACAAAAAATTAGCTGGGTGTGGTGGCAAGCGCCTGTAATCCCAGTTACTTGGGAAGCTGGGGCAGGAGAATCACTTGAACCCAGGAGGCTGGAGTCCCAGCTATTTGGGAAGCTGAGGCAGGAGAATTGCTTGAACCTGGGAGGCAGAGGTTGCAGTGAGCCGAGATCGCGCCACTGCACTCTAGCCTGGGTGACAGAACAAGTCTCCATCTCTAAATAAATAAATAAATAAACAAACAAACAAACAAACATTTTTCCTCCCATTTTCTCAAATACCAGTGGCCTACAAAACATATATAAACACTGAATGAAAGAAAAGCAATTTGAGACAATTATTGTGAGAAATGGGGGAGGGTTTTATTTATGTATTTAATTTAGTACATTCTTTTTCTGACGAGACAAAATTTTTCCTGTCCTTTTATGTATTTTAGGTGCATGAACTCGCAATAATGAAAGTGGTGTAGCCACCTAAGTTAGAATTATCTCTCCTTTTCCACTTAGTAAGTGCATTTTAATATTTTTTATCCATGTGCATGGAATAATAAAAGGCATTAACTTCTTCAATAAATAAATTTAAATGGAAGGATGGTTCTGAGAATTGAGAGAAATATAGAGAACAATAAGAACAAGAGAACAGACTCCCCTCCCTTTTCCACCTTCTTTCACCTCCTCTTTATAACATTTGAGGTTCAAAGCCTTTATCTTAATGACTTGCCACTTTCAACTGTGTGGAAAATGAATTTGAATCATTTAGAAGATTATGAGAGCTCCTTACCTTAATCACTGAACACAAGATGCAAAGAGGTGTGGGAACATCTGTTTCCCAGATTAGGAATGTCAACCAGGATGTTGCAAAAAAAAAAAAAAAAAAAAAAAAAAAACTATGCTGTTATCGGGCCTTTAATCCAATTAGCAAATACAAGTCATTCTAAAAGACTCTGGCAACCATTGCTCAGAGAGGGAGAAAACCCCGAAAAGAAATGCAAAAAGGGGAATTTGAGCAACATGAAATTTAAGAACTAGCAGAACTACAGTAGGAAAGGTAATTATAAGAAGCATGAATTTAAGGCTTTTGTGTGTTTGGGCTCAGTTTTTTCACTCTATTTTATAAGTAAAGATTTTTTTTCCAATGGCAAAAAAAAAAAAAAATTATGTTATCTCCGAAGTGATTTCAAGAGAAAAGATTTCCCTGTAAAAATAGCAAGATCTTCCCTGACTTCCCTTCCCTGATACTGATCTTCCCTGCATACGTGGGATTTTTTGGTGTGGGACATTCAACTTTTCAAAGGATTTTTCATCACTTATGTTCTCACTCAAGCCCTCATGGGTTGGGAGGATGGGTAGAAACAATTACATCGGCTATCCTCTGATGATGGGCAGGTACAGCTATCTTATCACAGGGCTGAAGTGTCAACAGTTGTGCATTTGTTTCTATTTTGAGCTTTTCTAACCTGTTTGCCTCAACATATTCTCCAGCATTTTTCAGAGAGTTGTTGGGGGCAGGGGAGCCCTGGGATTTAAGCTACAACATTTCTTGAGTCATAAACAGATTTGTGGAGTCCTGATAAGTAAGCAACAATGAGGAAGAGGCCCCGGGTGGAGGGGCCCCCCGGTGAGGAAGAACAATGAATCGTTTTTCTGAGAGATGGTTAATCACAAACAACCTGTGGGCACAACCTTGTTCCACATGTAGCCCCCTCCAGCACGACCCTATAAAACTTCCTGGCCGGGCGCGGTGGCTCACACCTGTAATCCCAGAACTTTGGGAGGCCGAGGTGGGCGGATCACAAGCTCAGGAGATCGAGACCATCCTGGCTAACATGGTGAAACCCCATCTCTACTAAAAAAAACACAAAAAATTAGCTGGGCGTGGTGGTGGGTGCCTGTAGTACCAGCTGCCTGGGAGGATGAGGCGGGAGAATGGCGTGAACCGGGGAGGCAGAGCTTGCAGTGAGCTGAGATCGTGCCACTGCACTCCAGCCTGGGCTACAGAGAAGACTCCGTCTCAAAAAAAACAAAACAAAAATTCTTCCCTCCAGCCCCTGCCTCTTTTCAGATAGCCCCTTCTCTGCTGTGCTGCCCATTGCAACCTTGCAACATATTTTCACATCTTCTCTAATAAATCTGCCTTTCCTTACTACTGTCTTGGTAAATTCCTTTACCACCTAGGCCACCGTCCCCAGATAGTCACTACCCGTGACAAGATTCTAGTGTCAAAGGTTGTGTGCTGTAGCTGAACGTAAAATGGCTCCATCTGTGCAGTTGTGCAATAATTTTTTTACCCTCAGCATCCTGCAACTTGGGATATTATTACAGGGCTCCTGAAGGAAGGGTCTGATTGTAACCAATCAGGTTACCATTAACATTATAATAATACAGTTTTGGAACATTCGGACAGGCAACAGACTCTCTGCTTTTACTGTAAAGATACTGAGAACCATTTCTGGTTTTGGTACACATCTATGAATAATTAAATTTTGGATTTCTCCACTAGTGTCTCAATGACTGCTTCTAAAACTAATCCTGCGCCTTAAAATTAGCTACATAGATATTTTGCACTAGTTGAAGAGTGGAAAGGTTTTACCCTAATTTGTTCATTTTAACAAAGACGACTGCCCGAAGGACTCCAGGCTTGTGTATACAATTGTAGCTAGAATAAATAGGGCACAATTCCTGGCACACATAATATACTCTCAATCAATATTTGCTGAATGAATGACAAATGGAAAAATAGTGGCTTTAAACTAGGGCAGCAAATTTGTGCATGCACACACACACACACACACAATTTTTGGCCACTGTAGGAGTGAATTGGAATTCATTAAGATATAAAGCCAAGTTTCAGATAGAGACAAACCAATTGATATTTTATTCTTATGATGGCATTTAGAAAATCTCCCATGACTCGCTGAATCTGTACTGCTCCCATCCTCCTAGTGAATTGCAGTCACTTAGTCTCTCCAACATAGATTGCCAAACCTTCGAGAGCAGAAATTTTGTCTTACATCATCTTTAAAGTTCCCATAGCACCTAATTCAGGGCAGTAGATCTTTTTCTTTTTTCCTTTTTTTTTTTTTTTTTTTCGGAGTCTCACTCTGTCACCCAGGCTGGAGTGCAGTGGCGTGATCTCCAGTCACTGCAACCTCCATCTCCTGGGTTCAAGCAAGTCTCCTGCCACAGCCTCCCAAGTAGCTGGGACTACAGGCACACACTACTGCCACACTCGGCTAATTTTTTTTTGTATTTTAGTAGAGACAGGGTTTCACTGTGCTGCCCAGGCTGGTCTCTAACTCCTATATTCAGGCAATCCGCTTGCCTCAGCCTCCCAAAGTGCTGGGATTACAGGTGTGAGCCACCGCGCCCAGCCTCACCGCAATAGGTCTAATACACACTTGGATATTGGTAGACCTATGCCACATGGGGTTTTTAGAAAATCAAAACTAAAACTAAACTTCAGGGTTGTAGTATGTTAGTGTAATTATTAGTATGTTAGTGTATTTATAGTAATTACTACTGTGTACGTGGGGTTTTTTTGGTGTGGGACATTCAACTTCTCAAAGCATTTTTCATCACTTATGTTCTCACTCAAGCCCTCATGGGTTGGGAGAGTGGGTAGAAACGATTACATCTGCTATCCTCTGATGATGGGCAGGTACAGCTACGTTATCACATCACCAAACCGTTGCCTTGACTTGGTGCAGACAATGGATCTGTTGTTTTGGAATTACCCAGACAGAAACTGATAGTAGGTTATATTGCAATACTCCATGTTGGATCTTTTGCAGTTAATTGTGTTGAATGGTATTCAAATAATAGGTAGCTTTTATTGGACACTTCCTCTGTGCCAGGGGGTATTCCTTCAAACTCTCTATAGAGGAGGTACTTTTTTTTTTTTTTTTTTTTTTTTTTTTTTTTTTTTTT
>NC_045456.1:4319214-4325608 GCF_002776525.5 Piliocolobus tephrosceles
TTTTTTTTTTTGTATTTTTTAGTAGAGACGGAGTTTCACCGTGTTCGCCAGGATGGTCTCGATCTCCTGACCTCGTGATCCGCCCGTCTCGGCCTCCCAAAGTGCTGGGATTACAGGCTTGAGCCACCGCGCCCGGCCAAGGAGGTACTTTTATTATCCCCATTTTTCAGATATAGAAACTGAGGTTACGTGACTTAAGTCACCTTATGTGAAGGCCATATGGCTAGTAATGAAGGAGTGCCAGGATTTGGACCCAGACCATGTGGTTCCCGAGGCTTCTCTATCTAGGGTAATGTAGCAAAAAGTAGCTTCTTCTTTTTCTCCATAAAATTAAGGTAAATCTCCTTACCTTATTAGAAAACAAACAGGTTCTAGGGCCCCCAAGACATTGGAGTAACTTAGATAGAAATTGTGAAATTGCATGATTTCTGTCCTGGGTATCTGCTCTGACAAGACATTGACAAATCAATCCAATCCAAGAGAGAGGCCCAGTGTGAATCACATGTAGACCCCATATTCTCCAAGTGACAAAAAAGACCCCAAAGCAAACATGTTCTGCTAAATTCAGTCGTGTGTGTTGAACTAAATGTGGCCAGTATTCTAGGTTTGCTAACAGCTGTCCAGTAACCAACAGAGGAGATTTTCTGCTGCTAATTCTCTGTCAGCTGTTGCCCCACTGGCAGTCTCTTTTAGCCAGTTTGCTTCTTGAAGCTAGATGAAGCATCCTTAAAGAAAAGGGCTCCTCCATCTTGCTACTTGCAATTACTAGTATTAGTCAATGAGCTTGGGAAGCTTTCTGTAGTCTGCAGGCCATGAGCCAGTTGAGAGAGAAAGGAGAGGAGAGGAGGTTGATGATATGACACCAAAAGTCCTTGAGAATGTACTGGCATTAGAAAGGCTTTTAAAAACCAATCACTAGTTCAATGTAATTAATTATCTTAAAGTAGCTTGTAGAGTGTTTCCTGAGCAGCATTTGAGGTCACTTCAAACGAAGTAAATAAGCCACAGCTAATGTGCTGACGTTTTGTAGAGAAAAGACAAACCACTAAGAATGTCCACCCAATTTCCATTACTTACTACAAGTTATTAGAAGCAAGCAATGTGTTTATCGATCTAAACGCTAAACTATTAGATTAACGGTGGCTGAAACGCTATTTTCTTTATTCGAGCTGATTAGCCAGAGGGATATTCAAGAGTTTGCCCTGAGACAGACAGAATCTCTTTAGGTGAGAAGCTGTTGTTTCTCAACCATAGGACTGCTCATCTAAGAGCAAGGACTAAATTTCTATGAAAGCAAATCCATTTTTGCCTCTAATCACTATTGGGTGAGCTCTAGGGCCTTGAAACTCAAAGCTGGTCTGGGACTAGCAACATCAGCATAATCTGGAAACTCATCAGAAAGGTAGAATTTCAGTGTCCACCTCAGGCCTAACTGAATCCGAATCTGCATTTTAAAAAGATGTCTGGGATTCATTGCACATGACTGTTGGAGAAGCACTAGTCGACGCCAACGGAAATTGTTACTTAAACATTTGCTAGAAAAGGTAGCTATTTAAGGAAAGGAGAAATGCTACCTTTCTTCAAAGATCTAAGTGGTGATAAACTTGCTCCTAGCTATTAATCCGCCTCAGGGTCTAAACTTAATAGGCCCTATGGCCACGTGGCCAACGTGAGCACAAAAGCTGACTCTGAGTTTGTTACGTGATATTCAAAATGCCAACTGGAGGCACACTTCAAAAGGAAAACTTCATGGAACAAATGTTTTAAAAGCCTTTTTTATGGCTAAGGTTACCAGTCACACAGAGTTTGCCAAGGTGATACAAAACTGTAAAGGTCTAAGATGCATTTGGTCTTGGGGGTACAGAGTTTAGGAAAAATCAGCTAGGGCAAACACTGAGCTCCTGCCAGGAAAGGCGAAGACGTCATCATGGAAGGCCGATGCTGAACATCTGGGTCAGCTTTGGCAGCACCGTGCAAAACCGTTTGGGAAGAAAGGCAGTGTGAAAATGTTCACACCCACAGCTTAATTTCGGGAAATTTTCTTAGTTTCTTCGATACCAAGTGGACAAATTTCATTTCTCTATTGGGATTCCTTTATGCAAATGCCCTGTAAGAGCGAAAAATTGTTTTCTCCACTTTTCTTTGTTTGCTCCTGGGGAAGGTTTAATTGCTTACCCTGAGGTTTTTATCTGGAACAAGCATGAAGAGACGCACCCCATGGAATGAAGAGCCGTGCAGGTGTTGGCTGAGTCGGCAGAAATAATGGGCTAAAAATAGGCAGCAATCTCTAACTCGTCCAATGACCATAAAGGCATACCAACTAGAAAATACTCCCAGGAGACCAGTTTTTGCGTCTGGCTAACAGCCCAAATCACTTTTTAGCAAGTTCATTAACAAACAAACCATCCAGTTTTTCTTTAAATTTTTCATGAGATAGAACGTGTGAGCATTTTAACCAATAAACTGATTTTTTTCCTTCCTTGAAGCAAATTCGCATTTTGATCTTTGGAAAATACTGACCACTTTCATGGGAAAATTCCTGATTATAGAGGCACTTTGCTTGTCTTATCACAGGCCATCTTAGAACAAAGGTTTAAATCAAATGGACTATCAGAGTCCATTGGTCTTCTTTTATGCTTGACCTGGTATCTTGTTTTGCCGGGTTGGTGAAGATGGGGTTGAGGAAAACAAATCGAACTTTTCCTTTTAGTCAAGGAACAATCTTGTGCTTCAAAACACACAAATGAAAACAGCCTCCAAGCAATTCATCCAAACCTACCTGGACTATTTGCAGTGCAAAGTTAGTTGTTATTACCGTCCATTTACCTGCTGGAGTGAGTGCCTTTTGCATTTGAAGAGCAAAGAGGTGATAGTGTTACCATGTTTGCAAAACTATGAGAGAAAGGTTGACAAATAATTTATGATCACTTTACCAGCAAAGAGCATATGTGTCTGAGCATTTGGGGGCCGCCACTTATGTAGTCTATTAACAATTCACAAGGTGCAGTAGGTGGCCTCCAGGATGGTCGCTAATGATCCCCACCTCCTGATATTGTGTGATCCTTTATCCTGAGAGTGATGGCTGGCCTTGGTAGTGACTCATTTCTAATGAATAGAAGAAGACACGAGTGATGGCATGTGACTTGAAAATTGGTTATAAAAGGCAGGGTGGCACGGCTCTCTCTTTCTCTCTTGTTCACACACACATATTCATCATCATCATCATCATCATCATCATCATCATCATCATCATCTGCTCAGGGACAAGCCAGCTGCCACGGGTGAGCAGCCCTTTGGAGAGGCCCACAAGACGAGAAACTGAGGCCTCGGCCAACAGCCGCATGAGTATGCTTAGAAGGGGAGCCTCTAGCCTCGTCAAGTCTGTCTAAGATGGCTGGAGTCCCAGCTGATGCCTTGATGGTAGCCTTGGGGGAGACCTTGAGCCAGAACCACCCAGCCAAGCTGTCCCCTGATTCTTCACCTACAGAAACTGTGAGATAATCAATATTCTTTTTCTTTTCTTTGCTCTTTTTTTTTATTATTATACTTTAAGTTCTAGGGTACATGTGCAATATTCTTTAAGATGCTAAGTTTTGGGGTAATCTGCTACACAGCAACGGATAATTAACATACAAGGGCATTATGCTTCTTCTAGATTTGTTGTCTCATTTACTCGGCAGGTATTTATTGAGAGACTACTGCATGCCAGGCACTACCTAAGCAGAGGTTAATCATCTGTTGAACATAAGCAACACGTATTAAGGGATTCATGGCTTCCAGGCACTCTCTAGACAGCAGAGAGAAGGATTTCACACTTGGAAATTTGTGTTTGTGGCAGTCATCTTTGGAAATACAATCTACTATTTCCATATATTTGACCATTTTTATAAATTACAATTTCTAGCTACTGCTATAAATTTGCTATTATTTAGACATTAGCGGTTCAATAAATATGTGTAGATTGAATGCTTCTCTATGACTTGTGCCTACTTACGGACTTTAAAAATGAAGGTGACCCTACATGCCTTTCTCCCTTACCCTGTATATCTACTCAATCATTAGATCTTCCCAATTCTCCTTTCTAAATTCATGGGCCAGGTATGGTGGTTCACACCTGTAATCCCAGTACTTTGGGAGGCAAAAGCAGGTGGATCACTTGAGGTCAGGAGTTCGAGACCTGCCTGGACAACATGGCGAAACCCCGTCTCCACAAAAAATACAAAAATTAGCTGGGCGCAGTGGTGCACGCCTGTAGTCCCAGCTACTCAGGAGGCTGAGGCACAAGGATCACTTAAGCCCGGGAGGCAGAGGTTGCAGTGAGCAGAGATTGACCCACTGCACTCCAGCTTGGGTGACAGTGAAACCCTAGCTCAAAATAAATAAATAAATAGCATCCATGTTCTTCCCTCCTTCACCATCTCCCTTCTGCTCTTTCAGTTCAGGTCATTTCCCCATCTCTTTTTGGCTTTTGCTTACTTTCTTGGTATCCCTGCCTCTAGTCTTGCTGCTGCCCCTCTTTGCTGCACCCTGCCAGCAAAGTGATGGTCTTAATATGCAGATCCCATCCTGTTTGCATCCTACTTAGAATTGCTCCATGGTTCTTAAATTATTTGTATGGATTTGTGGCAGATCCCTACCTAGATGTCTGCTTTCATCACCCACCATTCCCCTGTTGCCCTTCATACTCCAGGAGTCTTGAATGATTTATGATTTCCTGAACGTGCTCGTCAGACCTCTGTGGTTTCATACATGCATTTCCTATTGCCTGGAACACTAGCTTATCCGCTGTTAGTGAGAATCTCTTATTCCCTGCTACTGATTTCCCCTTTCCCATGAAGGGACAGCGATGAGTGTAACACACCTGCCCTCTCCAGCCCTGGGGTTAGGGAGAAGTGACTCACCTGACTGGTGAGTTTGGAAAGGCTGCAGTGAGTTGACCCAGTCCAGTTTGGCCATTCTTCAGTGGTTTCATTTGGGTAAGCTCTAGCAGAGAAAAGTAGGATGGAGTATACATCCCCACCCGACCACCTAGCTACTAGGTGGTCTGTTCTAATAAAACCCAATCTCAGAACAAATCCTACCAAATGTCTGTTTGTCAGCAAGTAGACACAAAAACATGGTCTCATAAACTCGTGGGCGTCCCACTCTCTGTCCTTGTGCATTCTAACAAGCACCTTACAGGAAGGGTTCACTCCAAGATGGATGCAACAAAATTCTGATGATGGGACTGGCCGATCCTACAGTTAAGTCTCCAGCCGAGTCCTCTATGACATGGCGGGCACAGGACCCATGAGAATTTCAAACCAGGCTACTGCTCCAAAGATATTAGACGACTCAGCCTTCCAGATCCTTATGCTTCATTTGTGCAAAGGCAGTTGGGCCAGCAAAATCTTTCTAGCCTGATACATTTGAGATAAATATATATGTATATGTACACACACATATATAAATAGATATAGATCAAACACCAGTCATTTACCAATAAAAATTATTTATAACATATGTATTAATAAATTCTCTGGTTATAGATTTAGATAACAATATTTGCAGCACTTCAACATCTCTGGAATATGAATTTCTGAATAGGTATTTCAAGTTCTAACTAACTACCTCTAGGAACTAGATTAAAGTTTACTTATATACACATGCACATTTATATCACACTATTCATGTTGTGGGAAGTCAGGGACCCTGAATGGAGGGACCAGCTGAAGCCATGGCAGAAGAACATAAATTGTGAAGATTTCATGGACATTTATTAGTTCCCCAAATTAACACTTTTATAATTTCTTACGCCTGTCTTTACTGCAGTCTCTGAACATAAATTGTGAAGATTTCATGGACACTTATCACTTCCCCAATCAATACCCTTGTGATTTCCTTTGCCTGTCTTTACTTTAATCTCTTAATCTCGTAACTGAGGAGGATGTATGTTGCCTCAGGGCACTGTGATGATTGCGTTAACTGCATAAATTGTTTGTGAGCATGTGTGTTTGAACAATATGAAATCTGGGCACCTTGAAAAAAGAACAGGATAACAGCGATGTTCAGGGAACAAGGGAGATAAGACTTTAAACTCTGACTGCCAGTGAGCCGGACGGAACAGAGCCATATTTCTCTTCTTTCAAAAGCAAATAGGAGAAATATCACTGAATTCTTTTTCTCAGCAAGGAACATCCCTGAGAAAGAGAAGGCCCTGAGGGTAGGTCCATGAACAGCCCCCTTGGAGGTGGCCGTCTTTTACAGTTGAAGCTGAAGGGATGAAATAAGCCCCGGTCTCCTGTAGCGCTCTCAGGCTTATTAGGTGGAATAAAATTCCCGTCTAAACCTGAAGGTCAGACAGGTTATCTGCTCTCAAACCCTGTTTTCTGATAAGATGTTATCAATGACAATG